>NC_142795.1:79292430-79475503 GCF_049724085.1 Artemia sp. Qi Xiang Cuo | reverse complement strand
GTGAAAATACTCACATTTCAAAATTAATACTGCTGTTGATTGCCGTCCGTTTCTTGCATAGATGTGGATTCGTTCCATCTTGGTTTCTTTTCCAGAGGGGGGTAATTGCAAGAATCCTCTTCCTTGAAAAGAAGGCAAAATTTAGCATGAAAAAAAAAACAATCCTCTTTTTCCATTTTGTTGGATAAATGCTTAAGAGGTCAAATTTTGTCCCTCCTCTTGTTTAAAGGCAAAAAGTTTATTGGTCATTAAGGCGTGATGTGCATAATGGCTTAAAGGTGCTCCTATTATTAATTTCTTTACCTTCCTTCTTCTTACTGCTAAATATTACCGAAAATTTTATTTACATCATCAGTTTGTTTTTGTAGAGGCTTGTTTTAAAACCCTTTATTATACTTGAGTTGTTTTTTCTTGTGAGGTCTTTTTAACCCAATGTATATTCAAACCAGGATATTATTTCCATATTGTTAAGGTCAAGAGATAATCGGCCTATTATAGCTATAGCCGTTTTATATATAGCCCATTGCAGCCTTTATGAGAAAAGCCAAGAGTAACTTGTAAATAATACACTATTTAATTATACCATAGACGTGAAGTGTAGATTATTAGATTAATTCGACTTTGATATATATATACGTGATGTATCTTGGATAGTTTCAGTTAAAAGTTATATTTGTCTCAATGAATTTACTATATTTTGGACTTTGAGAAGACTATTTGTAAAACTATAATCTTTTCGCGAATAACATACTGCTAATTATGATATTATGAATAACATATGATGAAGCAGGCTTTGGCCAAATCAAGCGATGTACTTGGCTTAATGGGGTGTAAATTATTAATAATCGCAGGTGGCTTTTGCATTTTAACATTGGCAAAACATCAGTAATATTTTCCTTTTGTTTGTTTGTTCAGGTTTCGAAGAGTTAAATATTCTGTATCTTAACCCGGTAAGAAGTAATCATCTTTCGGCTGCTATTCCGCTCGTCATAAAGAGCTTGCCTCTTCACGACTAGCCAATCAGGAGAATCTTCCTTCTTGCTGTAATACTTCCAAATGCTTGCGTACGCGCTTGTTAATTTTCGTCTCTTTCATGCAAATTATTCTTTTGTGGGAAAATTAAGTGAAAGTTCAAAAAACAGATATTTTTCTTCACACAAATTCCATTATCATTCTCGGTTGCTTAAAAATTGCTACCAAAGCTACAGATTAGCTATGCACTCACGAAACAGAAAGGAGGATTTTTGTTGCAGATTTTGACTCGAACATTTTGACAGACAGGGGTGTTTTCCTCTTCTTACCCATGGTGAAGTTATTTATTTATTCTCGCGGCTGGTCAACTCTGTCAATATGGGGCTTGCAATTCGTTTAAGTTGGATCACCTATTATTGGTTCCTGATTTGCGCTTTGGATTAAGAAATTTATATGTGTGCTTTTCATTTGCTTTTAGGATATTCAAATTGATAATTTCTGCATTATGGCTTATCTTACTCTAGCTTTAGACTCACTTTACGGTTTTATTTTTACAATTTAAAATTTATCTCGCGTCTGTTTTTTTTTCAAGGTTGAGTTCACCGACCAAAACATCTTGCTTATATACCAAAAATTTCAATGTATTTTAATCCGGGGTTTTTATTAGTTTTTTCTATGCGTTAATTATTTTGTGAATAAGAATGTGTGGTACTTCTGTCTGCATGTCTTTATAACAATATTAATTATTCACTGATATTTCCTTTTGTTATTTTGTGTTAATTTTTACTACTCTGTCCTAAAGTTTGGAGAGCTTTAATACTCTTATTTATTGTGTGTAGGTTTACAAAGACTTGAAGCTAGCTCCTTTTACATTATGTTATGACTCTAATATGTTTTAAAATGGAGGGCTTGGTCAAGTTCACCTGTTCTGTGTATGTTTAATTTATATTTTACCCCTGAGGTACGCGTTTTTACTATATTAGCACTTGTTTGTGGTTTTTTGTCAGAGGGTAAGTCCCCACTGAAATTTGAATTTACTAGTAAAACGTTTTTTTTATTTTTTGTTTTTGGAAATAAAGAATGAAAGTGTACTCACATTGAAAATTGACGAATCCATTGTTTTCAAAGTTAATAATATGTAGTGTACTATAACCAATGTGTTAAAACATAATGAAAATTGGAATGTAGTGTATGATCATTTTATAGGGTTTTTGCTTGAGTACATTAACGTTGCCAAGTTTTTAAAAAAACAACTTACTAATCAAGTTACTGTGTATTGGACTAACCGCCGCTCTCTCTCTCTGTTTGACCCCAAGAAAATGGATGTCACCTTAGAAACCCGTCTGGTAAGACATGTAATCAAACTCTCAAAACATGCCTGAGTACATTATACTTTGCCAAGTTTTAAAAAAAACAACTAATCAAGTTACTGTGTATTGGAGTAACCACCGCTCTCTCTCTCTGTTTGACACAAAAAAAATGGGTGTTACCTTAGAAAACCCGTCTGGTAAGGCATGTACCGTTCGTAGTAATATGTGATTGACCCGTGGTAAGGCATATTACGCAATCACTGGTGAAAGTGCATACACCCTTACTACTGACCATAGAGATTATGATGTTAGCCTTTTCTACTTCCTTGCCTTTCAACTCCAGAAAAGGTACGCAAAGTACTGTTTTTGGAGCCAAAAGACACTTTATGATGGTGTAATCAAGTCAAATTTATATAAAAAAAAACACTTAGAGATAGAAATTACCTTTCAAATGCACCATTAGACAGCTTTCTATGGTGTTCTAGTGCCTCATTTATGGTCAAGAAAAAAGAAGAAAGAAAAGACAATCAGTTTTCCTCCTGTAAAGGGATTTTCCTTTTCGTTCCAGGTGGGGGGGGGGTTGTAATTCTCCTGTGAAGGGCTTATGACCATAGTAATTCAAGTTTTGCACTTCTTATTTCTATCCGACGCTATTTTTGAGGCTTTCAGGCTCTAATTTGAAATTCTTATAAATTTATTTTTGCAATAACATCTTACTATTCATATTAGTTCAAATAATAGTTACCATTCCTGAACCAGCTGCAAATGACAATTTTTTATCACTAGCCAGTCTTTTTTCTTTTTTTTTTAATGCATTCTTAAACTTTTTGTTACTATGGCCGACGTTTTCTCTTTACGAGGTTGCAGCTACCGCTGCAGATGTGTTATTCTTTTTAATTTCTGTTGGTTGTGGATTCCATTTAATCATTTATATTATTTTCTGTTTTTTTAAGTTGAAATTACTAATATGGCTTTATTTCTACTCGTCTTATATTTTAATATAGGTTTTTACTTTTGTTTGAAACACTTTTTTGGAAAGGGTTCTTTTTTTTAGCATATAATAAAATAAAAATCTTTGAAGGCAATTTGACTAGTTATGACAAAATTTGATTCAGCCCGGGAATCTATGGAAGGTTTTACTTCTGATAAAGGAAGGTAGAATAAACGTTAAAAAAGTAGATGAATTATAGGCACATTGTGAATATATGCATATATATACATATACATCTATATATGTATATATATATATATATATATATATATATATATATATATATATATATATATATATATATATATATATATATATATATATATATATATATATATATATATATATATATATATATATATATATATATATATATATATATATATATATATATATATATATATATATATATATATATATATATATATATATATATATATATATATATATATATATATATATATATATATATATATATATATATATATATATATATATATATATATATATATATATATATTCACAAGTTTGAGAGTATTGTGAACGTCTTGAATTTGGAGTATCTCTTTTATGAACTTAGTTGACTTGACCTGTGCATACCTCAATAGCAGCCTGTGACCCAGCAGCTTGTGTGTAACCCGTAACGTTTTGCAGAAAATGTCACCCACGGGATATTGTTGTGGAGAAACACAAGCGATGATAAGTGTTTCATTAGGTTCATATGATCATATCCTCCGAAGATGCATAGAAAATCTTAGCTACTAACCCCTACCCGCAGATCCACCACACTACCTAAGCTAATAAGTAGACCCCTGGTGCTTAAACCCGTAAAGTTTTGCAGCAAATGTCACCCAAGGGATATTATTGCGGAGAAACTCAAGCGATAATGTGTCTCGTTAGGTTTATCTCATCTAAAGGGGCATAGTCAGTCTTAGCTACTAATCCCCGGCAGAGGTCATATCAGGTACAAACTATAAAGAAACACAGCTTTGAGTCTAGCTCTTACTTCCTATAAAGTTCGACCCCTTCTGATAGAACTATTCATGACAAGAACTCGGGGCTCTTCTTTTTTTCCACATGGAAGTTGAATCGACCCTGGACTCTTGAGATAAGAGCTTCTGAATTGACTAGTGCTTCTGCCTAAATTTAATTGATATCCAAGTTTATTCAACAGTTCATTCTGGTAGATATCCAGATAAATAGAATTTATGTGGTCCTCAACCCTTCTCCCTCCTCCCTTTCACTGAGGTTGGATTGATTGCCACCCCGAGAACCACAATTAAAATATTAAAAGTTACCTCTCATCAAATGTGATTGAGATGAAGCAACCACTTCTGGTTTATGTCTTGATGACCAGGAGTTCAGATCCCCCTCCATCTACAGAGTTCAGATCTTGCTTGGACCTAGCAAAGGCACAGCTGTCACTGATCACCATATTTTGATAATATCTGACAACTAATTTGGGCAGATGTCCTGATTACAAGAATCAAGCCCCCCTCTCTCCTATTTCCCAAAGAAGAGGAATCGGCTCTGGGCCTCAAATCAGCAAAGTAGGATACTAAATCTTACTTGCCACTAGCATTTAGAAAAATCTGGAGTTCAGTTTTAGTTTTGTTCAGTTCATTTAATTAGAAAATTGAATAACACATAACATAAATCGAAATGGTTGCCCAAAGAAAGACATAAAAGTACTTGATACTGAGAGACCACATAAATAACAAACACTTAAACAAACAAAACTCTCAACAAACAAACAAAACCAAACAAAAAAGGAAATAAAACAACCAAACCATGACCAATCTCTCTCATGAAAATAAATAAATATGCAGAAATGAAAATCTATGAACCAAGACCCTAAATTTGCTTTTCATTTTACTCCTAAATAAATGAAAAGACTCCCTTTTGATAGATGTTCTGATGACAATGATTGAGGGACCCCTCCCCAAATGAGTGTGATCAATTCTGCCCCCCTCCCCCCAATGACTACAACAAGGACACTTACTTTTGCTTCCAACAAAGTCGGTCGAAATCTGACAACCTCTTTTGTTAGATTAAATAAAACAAACAAGTTTTTTTTTAACTGAAAGTAAGGAGTGACATTAAAACTTAAAAACGAACGGAAATTGTTCCGTATATGAAAGGGGCTGTCCCCTCCTCAACGCCTCGCTCTTTATGTTAAAGTTTGTTTTATTGTTTTAAAAAATAGAGTTGTGAGAAAGAGTCAAACTTTAGCGTAAAGAGTGAGGTGAGGAGGAAGGGACAGCCTCTTTCATATACGGAACAATTTCTGTTCGTTTTAAGTTTTTAATGTCGCTGCTGACTTTCAGTTAAAAAAAACTTGTTTTTGAATTAATGCAGGTTTTGATTTTGGCTCACCGTACATGAATAATTAAAACAAATTTGCATATTAATTTAACTTTTTTTTGGCTAAATGGCTCTCTCGAAATTTTTATCGGACGATTTTGAGAAGAAAGGGGTGGAGGGGAAGCCTAGCTGCCCTACAATTTTTTTGTTACTTAATAAAGGCACTAGGACTTTTAATTTTATTTACGAGCTTTTTTATTAGTAATAAATATACGTATCTTACGAATTAACTTTGTAACGAACTTCAATATTCGTATATTTTTATTGCGTATATTAGGGGATCGCCCCCTAGTCAATACCTTGCTCTTTACGCTAAAGTCGGATTTCGTTCTAATTCTGTAAGAATGTCCCATTAATCACAAAGACCGTTTAATTAGAATAAATAGCTCTTTATGAAAGTACTAAAAAAAACTTTAGCATAAAGAGCGAGGTATTGACGAGAGGGCGAACCCCCTCTTATACGTAATAATTTCTGTTTGTTTTAAGTTTTGATGTTACTCCTTACTTTCAGTTGAAAACACTTGTTTTTCATTTTATTTCTGATTGTTTTTTAATAATGCTGGGAAATCCAGCGCTTCCTTCATACCAATGTCCATTCTCCCATGAGAACTTTCTACATGGAAAGATCCTCCCATGTAACCCTAAAATCCCAGCCCCATTACCAGAAAAAATTCCCTCTGAAAAAGTCTGTATACTTCCCAATAACCAATACTATATGTAAACATTGGGCAAAGTTCATAACTTGCAGCCATTCTCCCGGGGACTCTGGGGTATTAAGTCATCCTCAAAGACATAGTTATTGTATATTTTTGCCATGTTCAACAAAATGGCTTTCTCAAAATTTTGATCGGGTGACTTTGAGAAACAAATGAACATGGGAAGGGGCCTAGTTGCCCTCTATTTTTTTGGTCACTTGAAAAGGGCATTATAACTTTTAATTTTTTTTTCGAATGAGCCCTCTTACGACATTATAGGACCACTGGTTCGATACAATCACTCCTGGAAAAAAAACACGCATCCGCGATCTTTCTGCTGGAAAAAAATAAAAAAAAATTCCACATTTTTGCAGATAGGACCTTGAAAGGATTTTTGTTTATTGGGTTCTGAAACCTCTACAGTAGGGTTCTCTGACACGCTGCATCTGACGGTGTGATTTTCATTGAAGTTCTATGACTTTTAGGGGTTGTTTCCCCTTTTTAGAAAATAAGGCAAATTTTCTCAGGCGCGTAACTTTTGATAGGTATGATTAAACTTGATGAAACTTATATATTTGAAATCAGAATAAAAATCTGATTCTTTTGATGTGTCTATTGGTATCAAAATATGTTTTTTACAGTTTTGATTACTATTGAGCCGGGTCGCTCCTTACTTACAGTTCGTTACCACGAACTGTTTTATGTATGGTCTGACTTCCAAGGACGCAACTAGGACTGTAGCTCTTACCTATCTTCAAGTTTTGCTGTGATCTGACAATCCTTTCTTATAAATACCCTGTTAACACGAATTAGGATTTCCTCTTCCCCCCCCCCATATCCCCCCGAGGTTAAATCGTGCATGGACGCCCAGAAACACACGATTTCATCTCCAAACGAAAACGTTCTCGAGACCGATTCAATCAGTTGGACGACCTATCTACTTCTGCGTCCAAGTCTTATTAGTATCCAACTCTTTCCAAAACAGTATTGACAAGTTATTTAGTGAAAGTAAATTTTTATAGAGGCGAAAGCCTTTTTATTGCAGTATATTATTATTATTGTTATACAAAATATTGGGAAATTCAACCAAGGTCTTATTCGATCTCTGATGTTGAAACCATAATGCCATGTCCTAGACAAGTCTAGCATTATAAGATCCCTAGCAATGTTACTTTGAAGCTAAGATGTCTTGTTTTTGTTCCTACTACTGATAATTTAAAAAAACAAAGGTTTTCCGAGGGAAGTAAAGAGTGAAGTTGAAACTTAAAACGAACAAAAATTATTACTTCACAGCCTATCTTACATATATCAATAAAGCTAGTACAAATAAACCAAATAATTATGTTTCCCTACGTTTATAGGATTATAGAAAACTAGCGCTTCACTGAAAACACAAAATAATATAAGAGTTACTTTACAATAAAATCCAACCAATTAAGGACACTTTTTTTGAAAAAAAAAAAAAGTATTTTAGGATGGTTGCTTTATCTTTACTTTCGTTTAATTTGGTATCACTTATGCACAATGGCTCAGTTCAATGACTGGCTCTCGTTTTGGTTCTGAAAAGGACATGTCATGATTAGTTTGTAGACAAGTTCGAAGTAAAGCCATCTTGGTAGTATTAGGATTATAGACTAGCTTTAGAATGTGTATATTAGCTTGAAACTCACTGTTGTGTAGACAGGAGTAACCGGATTTCCAGAGTTCATATTATATATTATTTGATGCTAGCTTATTAGCTAAAGACAATTCCGCCTGAAGCCGAAGGAAAGCAATGTAATTTATCTGATGTTCTGGCATGTGAGTTTGTAATTTTAGTTTGTAATGCTGGAATTACCAGAGATAACCTGGCGATTAAGATGTCTAATGATGACTTTGCAGATGTAATAGATGTAAATTTAAAAGCTAACTTTATATTGAATATAGCTGCTTCTTTTCAAGTAATACTTAAGCATATTTTTTACAATTTAAGATTGTATATTACTCACAATCGGTATTATAGCTGGCGAGACCAAAATGCTACCTGATAATCAATCTAATATTTCTGTATACTGAAAGTTACTAATGTCACAACTGGTGTAAGACTATAAAAAAAAACTTTAAAGATTAGTCTATTGTTGTTAGGCTACGTACTCACTTTTGACTCTCAAATCAATATTCCTTTTTTTATACTTGACTTTTGTGTTTTCAGTAAAGCGCTAGTTCCTATAATCCTAGAAACATAGGAAAACATAATTAGTTGGTTTATTTGTGCTAGTTTTATTGATATATATTAGATAGGCTGTGAGGTAATAATTTTTGTTCGTTTTAAGTTTCAACTTTGCTCTTTACTTCCCTCGGAAAAACTTTGTTTTTAAATTAATCTTTGTTCGTTTTTGATTAAAATTTAATGTAGAAACAACGCTGCTATGACCTTTTTTATTTATACGAATAATGCATGTTCATTTTAAGTCTTAATGGCATTCTTAGTTTCAGTTGAAAACTTATTTTTAGTATAGTTTCTAATTATCACCGATCTAGGGGAGATAAGACACCTCTAGAAAATTCTGCCAAACACCCTTGACAACTACGAAAAACTTTCAGTCTATATCATAAAGTTCATCATCCATACATCCCAAAATAATACATGTTTTTCAGGAACGTCTGTTTTTCGATGAGCAAAAAGCTGTTTTTACTCGGCTGACTTCGCCTGAAAAAGCCATAATGAAGACAGGGTTTTATAAATCACCTACTGATTAGCAGAAACTAGACGGCTACTCTAACAAAAGAGAGCTGCAAAAGGACTCATTTAAAAGCTTACATTTATACCTAATCGCTTTTTATAAATTTGACTTGACAGCACATTCCCATAAAGTGTACCTTCGGTTGTTTCCCCCATTTTTTTTAAATGAAAAAAGTACCTTTTCCAACGAAATGACCAAAAAAAGTTGTTTTTCAAAACCTAGGCAGGAGTAATTTACTAAGAGGGCAAGGACGTCCCTTCCTCTCTATTACCACCGTCAGAACTAGCACACAGGCTTCATCGCAGAATGAAGTTTGAAGGTTCAATACAAAACTGTTGATCATTCGAGCTTAATTTTTGGTGGATTTTCAGTTGAAACATTTTTAATTTTAGTTGATTTTTTTCAGAATAATCTTTTACTTTTAAGATGAGTAGGCGATTTATGAAACTTACTAAGAGGGTCTGGAGCGAGAATATATGTGAGGGGTATAATAAACCTCCAGTTAAGGGCTTTGGACCATAATTATTGCGATGCTACCATTTTATGCTTCCAAACTCTTCCACTTAAGGAGCGGTACCAAAAGTACCGTTTTTAGTGCTATCTGGCACTTTTGGATGGTAAAATTGATAAAAAGCACCTAGATATGAGTGATAGGTTTAAAGTGAACCTTCCCGGGATATGCTTTCAAAAATGAGTGCATCATATTTGCAAAAATGGTGGATTATCTGGAAAGTAATCATAAATTTGAAAGAAAAACAAGATAAAGATCTGTAATTCTTTGTTTTATTATCGAAATAGATTTCCTTTGGTTTTAAAAACAATAAATTTAGTAGCAATTAAGAATCACTAAAATAATAGATATTGGACCTTTTAACTATGTTGAACAAAATGGTTATCTGAAAATCTTGATTGGATGACTTTGGGGGAGGGGGCTAATTGGGAGGGGGCAAGTTGCACTCCAACCTTTTTGGTCAGCTAAAAAGGGCATTTGAAAATTTAATTCCCTTTTGAATGAGCTATTTCACGTCTTTCTGTGATGGTCTGATCACCTTCTAGCCCTGCTAGAAAAAAAAAGAAAGAATTAAAAAACGGGAGACAGATCAGTGCTACCGATGCAAAAAAAAAGATTTACTTTGTTGTTCAATGAGGGGGCCTGTAAAACCATTTAAAATGTTTTCGGGTATGCTGATTCCAATGGTACATATTTAATTTTGATCTGACGTCATTAACAAGGGTTTCGAGACTTTTTTGAAATCACCATAAATATCTTTTCGCAATAAACATGTACTTCTAATACGATCCGAAATAATAGTCATCATTCCTCAATCAGTGTCAGATGGCAATTTTTTTCACTAGATAGCTTTTTTCTAAGGGCAGTTTTTAACTTTTGGTTACTATGGGCTGTGGTTCGTTCTTTAAAAGGTTGCAGCTGCCGCTGCAACCATGAAATCTAGTTTCTCCAAAAATGTTGTCAAGGCTAAGATAAGCCTGCATAATTCAAGCCTCCACTGAAACAGGTCAGTTCTTTCAGTACATTTTTACCTTTTTCATTTCTATATGGCTCGTTTTTCAGTTTTCTATGTCATTTTCACTTTATTTGGGAAAATTGGCTCCAGCTTTGACTCCCACCCCACTGGATTTTGAAAAAATTACGTCATTCCTTGGCACCAAAAGTGCCGTTTTTAGTACCATTTGGAACTTGCTGATGGTGGAATTTATAGGCAGGACGTAAATATGAGTGTTGGGGCTCCACCCCTTTTTCTTTTCTTTTCAGGTAAATGACCCATTTTCTTTTTTTGTAATTACAGTTGCCTATAAGATAATTTTTAATCGTAAATTAAATTCGTCGTCAAGGCAACCATTTTGCAAGAGAAAGTAAATTGCTTGGCTTAAAATTCAGTATGAGTCATCACATGGGATTGCTAAAATTCAAGTCATTGATTCTGAAAGAATCTGTTGGGCAAATTCAGTTGAGAGACTTGAGTCATTTGATTGGCCTGCATCACACTGGGCCACACCCCAAGTACCAAGATTCTGTTAGTGTGAAATATTATTTGGTAGTCTTAATTTAGACCCGGTTTGGGGAAGCCTATTCTTTTTGTAATATGTGACCTTTGGACAATTACAAGTAAGATATTTTCTACAACTGTGCACTAATTTTCCAGGAACCCAGACAGGGTAGGAACAGAGTTAAGAGATACTGTCCTTATTATATTGACAGGGGGGTTCTTTACCTCCAAGGAGATATTTAGAGATTCTTAGTGATGACCCGGGTTGGGTACACCCTTGGCCTTAGAATTTGGCCATTTGACCGCTCGATCACGTTATCATACCCTGGGGCAGGGTATACTGCAAATTGGGTACTAACACACCCGATATTTACAGAACCGTTGTGGAAGGTGCGGGCATCCCACCATAATATTTGGCGCCGCCGGGGGCTTTCCCCCCTAGTAAGGGGGGTAGCACAATTTCTGCACCAATAAGTGGTGAAACATGTATCTTACCACTTCAACATTGTTAACATTGTGGCTTACAAGTATAATACTTGTGGCAGCAAGAAAATGAACTATTAACAGCACTAATAGTAAACGAATTCCGCACTTTCGAATAAATAAATCAATTTAGCCTACGGAGTAGCCTATTGTGATTATATATAAAAAGACAAAAATACGCAATCAATTAATAGAATTATGAAGGTCTATAATGGGCTGTGCCTGGTTAGACAAAAATAAAAAAGAATAACGTGAAATTAATTGAGTTTGAGTTTACAGTGGGGGAATCTCCGTATTGAAAAGTAATTACAGGGTTTAAGAACCGATAAGAAAACGTTGAAAGTTGGGTTATTATTTGAGTGAATTGGCGGACTTAGATATAATCTTCAGTGACGAAGGTTATAAGATTGTTGAATACGGCAAATTAGAAGGATTTGTCAGTTTGCTGCATATATTTCAGAAGGAAGGTGGGAGGAACCTGTCTTATTAGCCTAAGAGGAGATTACATTTGGAGTACGAGTATCCAGGGAGGTTACGTGATTTGTTTTACAGGGTAATTTCCCTGTTTGAGTTTTAGTCCAGCTAATTCACTAGCGGAATATTCGCGCGGTTTTTCAGTTTACTTTCTTGTCCAAACCCTGTTAAGTCGTTTTTCGGAGATATATTTCTCTCACGTAAAATTGCTTGCTGCGAAAAAAGTCGTTATTCCCTAATAAAGTTTAGATATTCCGGTTATTTGAAAAATTATTGAATCTCATTACATGGAGCTGATAATTCACAATAGCGATTGCGTATCATAATTTTTGCGTGTGCCAATTGTTAAACTTGCCAAGATTAACTAATTGATTAAGAGATCATATAATCGGAAAGAAGTATGCGCGGTAAAATGAGAGGGTACGAAAATAACAAGAAAGATATAATATATGAAAAAACATGACGAAATTACCTCTCAGATGCTGTGCAAAATGAAGGGGAGTTGCGAGTAAGAGAAAATACGGACAGAGAACGAACAAATTCAGAAAATGAATTAAGAAGAAATAATGACAGACGGAATCAAAGTAGTCTGAATAGAAGGAGCAGTGTTGAATCGAGATCCAGCAGGGGCTCACGAAAAAGTAGTCATGTAAATATGACGCAATATATATTAAATTCCATGAAGGAAGAGAGGATAGCCAGAGGACGAAAGGAAGAGGCAGATAGAATAGCCAAAGAACGAAAGGAAAAGGCTGATAGAACAGCCAGAGAACGAAAGGAAGAGGCTGATAGAATAGCCAGAGACCGAAAGGAAGAGGCTGACAGAATATCTAGAGAACGAAAAAAGGAGAAAGATAAAATAGCTAGAGAGAAAGAAGAAAAATATCACCAAGAGTTTAAAAGAACCATGATAGGCCTAATAGAAGCCCGCTGGGGAATTCCAGAAAGTGAGATTTTATCACAACTAACTTCTAGGCTGGCAGATAGCCATAATAATTTGTCTAAGAATCAATCGCGAGAAAAAGAAAATTACCAGACATTAAACACTTTTAAGGGAAAACATCATGCTCCGTTGACTATGGGGGGAGGTGGACCGGCCCATAAAACAAATTGGGGGGCTGCGCCACCCTGTCTGAAAAACGAAATACTTGATACGCGCTTTCGAAATGTTGATAATCCACAAAAATGGGATGCGGAAGTAAAAAGACCATATATTGAAAATAAGACGCGCGAGAATGATTTTTCGGGAAATTTTTCAGAAAATAGAAAACTTGAGAACGCTTTTAACGAGTGTGAGACGCCGAAAAAGATTTGCCAAAATGAAGCGCTGACTGTAGCAGAGAAAAAGGAGACGAAATTTATTGTACGTGCTTTTCCTCGTTGAGTTCGAGAAATTTTAGTACAATATGAAAAACCAAATGTTGGAATTCAGTTCCCATTTGATAAAGAACTATTTTTTTCGGTGATAAAAGTAAAGAAAAGTAAGAGGGCTAAAAGAGATATTAAACAGAGCTACAATGAAGTAATGCAGTCAAAGATGGTGGACACTAGAGTCCAAATCAGATTTAAGGATGACTCATTATTTTGCGCGAATGAAAAAATTGAGAAAAGTAGAGATGAAAAGAGAAGTATAAAACAGAGACAAAATTTTGATATTCAGCCTGCAGTTGCGATATATAAAAAGTTGGATGGGCTTTGCCTTGATAACTTAAATAATAGGGGGGATGTAAAGAGATCCAAGACCCATGGGGAACAAAACAACATGATTACAAAATAGAGATGAACGACCTACAACGGGTTGGGGGAAAGTTGGGAGATATTGAATGTCGAGTCGGATTGGAAAAACTTGAGAAGGAATCTGAGATTAGTACTGTCAACTCAAAAGATATATCGATCCCTTATGAGGGGCAGGAATCCTTTGGGGAAGATCCCTTGCGGGAAGTCGCGAACGATAGCCCTTTTCCTCAATGCACAACTGGCGGACAAGTTGTGATCCCTTTACCGAGGTTTTGCCTCTCTGATATGGAGTCCTTGGGGGATACTCTCTCCCAGTCACTTCACGTTTCACCCACACCTTTGTCCAGTAGCCCTATTCATAGTTTTTACTCTTCACGGGAACCGACATTTATTTCCGGCAAATTGTATTCAGTAGGAGATGTATCCAAATTTCATCCAAATTAGCATCAACGCATATTCTTCATTTGATTATCCCAGGGGAGGGAACCCAGAGTGAACTGGTTAGTGATTCGCTCAAACTTTTAGCTGATTTCCCTATACTCTTATCGTTTTCAGAGGCCTGTGCATTTTCGGACTTAGATTATTTGGAATTATGCCAGGGGGCAATTTACACTTTATTTGAGACGTGGGGTTGTTTCCACAGATGGAAATTGAGAGGCTAGTACAGCAAGTTTTTCAGGATAGCTGACATCCTCAAATGTGCCAAAAACTGATTCTCTGCTCCTCTAAAATGTAAATTTCGTGAGAGCGAGAAATTTTTTATTTTGCTGTGGAAGATAAAGTTCCACAAATCTCGTGGATTCTTCCTTCTTTGAAATCCCAAGTTTGATGAATAGAGCTGTACAGACAATAGCTTTGATTGGTTGGCTAGAAATACGTAACGGCAATGGAACAAAGCCAAGGGGATGGTATAGTCGCGAAGCCATAGGCCAACGGTTAGCTGCAGTGGAGATTTACAAAAGAAGGAAGAACAGAAGATACACAAGTTTGGTGATTTTGAAGTTAAGCGTTGTATTTGTAAGGGTGGACCAGCGTGGCGCGTGGGTGGTCATTTATCTTACAGGGAGATGTGTTGGGGTTTAACCCCTGTTTCGTTTCTTTTCAGGTAAAGGACCTATTTTATTTTCTGTAATTACCGTTGCCTAGAAGATAATTTCAACCATAAACTAAACTCGTCGTCAAGGCAATCATTTTGTGAGAGAAATTGAATTGCTTTGATTATAATTCAGTATTAGCCATCGCAAGGGATTTCTAAAACTTAGGTCCTTGATTCTGAAAATATCTGTCGGGCAAATTCGATTGAGGGACTTGTGTCATTTTATTGGCCCCCGTCACACTGGGCCACACCCCAAGTACCAAGATTCTGTTAGTGTAAAATATTATTTGGTAGTCTTCATCTAGACCCTGTTTGGGGAAGCCTATTCTTTCTTTTATATATGACCTTTGGAAGATTACAAGTAAGATATTTTCTACAACAGTGCACAAATTTTGCAAGAACCCAGACAGGGTAGGAACAGAGTTACGAGATACGGTCATTATTATATTGACAGGGGGGTTCGTTACCTCCAAGGAGAGAGTTAGAGACTTTTAGTGGTGACCCAGGTTGGGTACACACTTGGCCTTAGAATTTGGCCATTTGACCGCCCGATTACGTTATCATACCCTGGGTGCAGGGTATACTGCAAATCGGGTACTAACACACCCGATATTTAGAGAATCGTTGGGGTAAGCGCGGGCATCCCACTATACTATTTAGCGCCTCCAGGGGCTTTCCTCTCCAGTAAGTGGTGTAGCACCATTTTTGCACCAATAAGTGGTGACACCCGTACCTTACCACACCAATAATGAGCAATATCTTTTATATGAGCTACTGAAAATCTGTCTAAGATACCGGCGACACCAATACACCCAATAACAATACGTCCAAAAAAGTGATTTTCCTTGTTATTACCGATACGCGCGACATCGATACACCCGATACCACATACAGCCCTTCTCCAGGACTATGGAGGGCCATATCATCATCAAAACCATATATATTGGACCTTTGAACTATGTAAACAAAACGGCTATCTCAAAATTTTTATAGGACTACTTATGGGGGAGGGGGCCTGTAGGGACGTGGGACTACTTGCCCTCCAATCTTTTTGGTCACTTAAAAAGGGCACTAGAAAATTTAATTTCCATTCTAATGAGCCATTAAACATCTCTTTACGATGTTCTGGTCATTCGTTAGCCCTGGTGAAAAGAAGGAAAAAAAGGAGACTGATCAGTGCTACCCCATCAGTGCAAAAGAGTGATTTCCCTTGGTGTTCAATGTGGGGGACTGTAATTATCCTACAATAGGTTTTTGACCATGCTGATTGCAATGCTACACTTTTTATTTTGATCTGACGCCATTTTCAAGGTGTTTCAGGCTCTTTTTCAAAATCACCATAAATTCCTTTTCGCAACAAACTTTTATTTCTAAGATTAATCGAAACAATAGTTCCCATTCCTGATTCGGTGTCTGATAACAATTTATTTTCAAAAGGCAGTTTTTTTCAAAATGTGTTTTTTAACTTTTAGTTACTATGGGCTGTGCTTCACTCTTTACTAGGTTGCAGCTGCTGCTGCAACCAGGATTTGGAACTTGCTGATGGTGAAATTTATAGGAAGGAAGGACGTATATGTGTGCAACATCTTTTACATTAGCTACTAAAAATTTGTCTACGATAAAGGCAATACCAAAACGCCCAATAACAGTATGCCCGATACGCGTGATATCGATACGTCCGATACCAGTACAGGGTACAGCCCTTTCCCCAGGGACTATGGTGGGTTATATCATCACTAAAACCATAGATATTGGAACTCTGAACTACCTTGAACAAAACTATCTCAAAATTTTGGTTGGATGCCTGTGAGGGGAGGGAGCCGGAAGGGAGAGGGGCTAGTTGCCCTCCAATCTTTTTGGTCACTAAGACAAGTCAGTTACAAAATTTAATTCTCTTTCGAATGAGCAATTGCACATCTCTCTATGATGTCCTTGTCATTCGTTGGTGAAAAAGAAAGAAAGAAAAAAAAGGGAGACATATCAGTGCTACCGATATAAAAAAGGCGATTGTCTTTGTTGTTCAAGGAGGGGGACTGTAATTTTCCTGTAAAAAGTTTTCGACCATGCTGATTCCAATGGTACACTTTTCAATGGCATTCTTTTTCCCAAGACAGTTTTATTCGAAAAGCATTTTTTAACTTTTGGTTACTATGGGCTGTTGTTAGCTGCCGTTGTTGTTGTTGCTGTTGTTAGTTGCAGCTGCCGCTGCAACCACGACTCGGCTGGAAAAAAGAAAACTGTTTATGTTTTCTAGGAAATTCCTCAAGATCTTTCAAATTTCAGATAAGCTTTTGTTCTCCTCGTATAGATCCTCAAATTAAAAAAAAAAAAAAAAATCTCCATCCCTTGGTTTTACTGAGCTACAGCAACTTGTGCAACTTGAGCAACTTGTGACCTCTGGTCACAAGTTTTAAAAAAGACTTCATAAAGCAAGGGTTTATACATAACCTAACTTTAAGTAATGTTAGCCAAGACTGAAAGGTATAATGACCAAAATAAGGGTCCCAAGGTCATTTCCATTCCAGCGGAAAAGCATTCCATTCCAGCGGAAAACCGTCCTGTAATGCCTGAAAAAAAATAGCAGTCTTTAGCACGTAAAGCATAAAGGTTAAATATCTTGGTAAAATATGGGATAAATCATGACCCTCCCTGTCGGCACCTTTTATCCGCCACTTTCAGAGCCTTCTGATCAGGGTTGCCATCCCTAGTGATTAGTGATTTATAACTATCTCTAGTAATTTTTGACATTTCCTAAACCAAAAAATCACTCAATCATTACATAAATCACTAGATTATTGAGGAGAATCACTAAATCAACCAAAAAATCACTAAAATCTAGTGATTTTTTGGCAGGTGGAAACCTTGCTTCTGATAGCGGTACTTGTCTAAAACATTTCATCATATTTTGTTTTATTTCATTAGCATTCACCAAACTTCACTTCTCGAGTGTGTTTAATATAATAGACAAGTACCCTGATAGCTCGTGTTTCTCGCGAAACATCTGCCTTTTCTGCTTCATTTGTCTCAAATACTTTCACTTAGTTAATCTTGACAACAGACAACGCTGTAGTACTGTCTTAACTCCTGTACTTAATGCCTTTCTGAAAGATACTCATTAAACCTGAAAAACTAGCAATCTGTTCCGGGTTTTCCCCTTTGGCCAAATATTTGCTCCTCATTATGAGGAGCAAATATATAGGACCTCATACTACCACTGTGGACACGAAACTTGAGATCGATTAATAAACATAGGGTAGTAGACCCGGAAATGCCAATTTGAAAACTAAAAAAAAACATACAAAGAAAATAACAGATATAAGGCTGGGGGATATCAGGCTGATGAACACTCAAAATAGGATTTGATCAGTCTATTGTCATTACTGTGTTCTTTGATCATAGGCAGTAAAAGTTCTTCTGTGTTTTTTTTAAGTGACTAAAAACATGCCACAAGAAAGTGGAGTTTTGTGGCATCAAACTAACTTTTTTCATCAAGGAGGACCAAGTTGCTATCGACTAAAAATTCTGAGATAGCCAATCGAAGTATGAAAAAAAAAACTATGTATTGAGCTTCCCCAGGTTTGCCACCCGGTTTTTCTTTTGTTAATTAGCTTCTTGTATGATTTATTCGATAGAATCATAAATTTATGCGCTCTATTGTGAAAAATCCCTAGATTTAGGAAAAAACCACTAGTTTTAGAACAAAAATCACTATAAATCGCTAGCTAGAAGAAGATCACTAGACAACATAAAAAACTACTAGAAATAGTGATAAATCACTAGGGGTGGCAACCCTGCTTCCCAGCTACAGAGGAAGTAGTGTCTTAAGGTGACGCATTCGTTCCTAAAAAGTCATGGAGCGCATACAATATATATGGTTAATATCAGACACGTGCGCAGGAATTTGTTTTCGGGGGGGGGGGGGGTAAATCCTTCAAACCCATTATTCTGTGAGAAAAATCAGAAAATTATGGGAGAATAAAAAAGAAATCGTGAGATTTCGGGGGGGGCAGAGCCCCCCCTGCGTACGTCCCTGGTTAATATGGATATTTATCTTAATGCTTGATTTAGTTAGGTTGACTCACCTGATTTCCGTAAAATTTTGTTTAATGATATCTGAATGTGCATCATCTATTATGAAGTAGGAGCAGTGGGTCAGTGTGTAGCTGGGGGGGGGGGCTGATCCCTAAAAGAGCACATTTTGAAGCCCTAGTTGTCTAACTCTCCATGACAGTTCACATAAATATAGCAAGAGGTATAAGGTTGGAAGGATTGTAGGAATTAATCTCTCATATCTCTTCATTTAGACTAAACTTTAATGAGCGTGCTGCAGGATGATATTCTTCTTATAGGATGATATTCTACGTGCTGCAGGATGCAGGACGTAGATGCATCTACGTATGCTACGTAGATATGCTACGTAGATACGTAGATACGTAGATACGTAGATACATAGATACGTAGATACGTAGATACGTAGATATGCTACGTATGCTACGTAGATGCATCTACGTATGCAGGATGATATTCTACGTGCTGCAGGATGATATACCTTCTTATTGCAGAAAAATGTTTCTGACATTTATTTTAAAGCTTCATTTAGCCAAACTGATTTGCTTCATATTTTGTAATATGGGAAATAGTTCCCATCCTATTGCAACAATCCTTTTCTATGCAGCATTGAGTATTAGATTCACATGCCTACCAGCACAGAAGTGGAAATGGAGATGGGAAGCATCATGAGCCTCGCCAAGAAATTTCTTTGGGGGGGGGGGATGGTGGCAAGCGCTAGCACTGGCTTTGTTTTTGGCAATTTTAAATGGTGATGTTCCTCTTTTCCTACGTATAGACAACGTTTCAGTGTATTTAAACGTATATATACAATGTAATTGAACTTCAGAGAAGCTCATTGAAGATGTCGCGATGACTGCAGCCGCATAGAAGATCCATATCCATATTAATAATAATACCGATTTCCGTCCATCCTTAATTGTGTAGTGAAAATATTATTAATGATTTATTCAACGAAACTACTGCTGATCGAAAATTTTTACTAAATATTTAACTTTTGTTAAAAATTTTAATAGCCATCTAACATTTTAATTCTTAAGCAGAAAAACTGAAAATTAGGACGCTGCCAATCAATTTGCAATTATTGATATATACAATAAAGCGGCAGTTGATGGAGCGGGCACCCCGTGTCATACCTTTGTTAGGCCTAAGCTTTATTTTTTTTTAAATCTTAAATTTAACTTAAAAAAAAGTTTTTTAACTGAAACTAAGGATCATCAGGGGAGGGATTGGTTGCACTATTAAAAAATCGACCATGATATTTAGAAATAGCGTAAAATACGGAATTTAATAGTACTTCTTGTATTATAATGTAACGCTGAATTCCTTCAGAAGAGGAGAGCCAGCGACTAGTCATAGGCGGCGCAATAGCGCCTCCTAAGTAAAGAACGATGTTGGTACAATGTATTATTTATTAATTTTCTTTTTTTGGTTTTAGACCGCACCGCATTCGCATGGAAGGAGTTGTCGTAGAAACTTTGAAAAGGGCTCATTCGATTGGAAATTAGAAGGGATAGTGCCCTTTTTAATATTCGACAGTGCTTGGAGGGTAAGTGACCCACCTTTCACGCCCACCATTTCTCCAAACACATCCAATCAAAATTTTGAGATAAACATTTTGTTCGACGTAGTTGAAAGGTCTGGGAATTATTTCTTTGAGGATGACACCTCCCCCAGAGGCTAGGGTTATAAGTTATGCCCTGGGGGCAAATAAGGTTTTTATAGAAAGGGCTATCGTAGAAGCTTCAAAAAGGCTCATTCGATTGGAAATTGTAAGGTTTAATGCCCTTTTTAATAGTCAAAAGTGATTGGAGGGCAACTAACCCCCCTCTTACGTCCACCCTTTTCCCAAACACATCCAATCAAAATTTTAAGATGAACATTTTGTTCAACGTAGTTGAAGGTTCTTGAAATTAGGTATTTGAGGATGACAAACCCCCCAAAGACCTCAGAGCAAGGAGTGTAAGTTTATAGAAAGCGTTGTTGTAGAAACTTCAAGAAAGGCTCATTCGATTTGAGATTAATAGTCGAAAGTGATTGGAGAGCAAATAACCCCCCTCTAACGCCTACCATTCCCCCAAAAACATCCGATCAAAATTTTGGGATAGCTGTTTTGTCCATCGTAGTTGAAAGTTCTTAAAATTAGGTCTTTGAGGATGACATTCCCCCCACACCCCTTAGGACAAGGGTTGTAAGTTATGTCTTGGGGGCATTTAAGGTTTTTATAGAAAGCGTTGTCGTAGAAACTTCAAAAAGGGCTCATTCGATTGAAAAATTGAAAGTGCTAGCGCCTTTTTTAATAGTCGAAAGTGATTGGAGGGCAACTAACCCCACTCTCACGCCCACCATTTCCCCAAACACATCCAATCAAAATTTTGAGATAACCATTTTGTTCAACATAGTTGAAAGTTTTGAAAATTAGGTCTTTGAGGATGACAACCCCCCACAACTCTCAGGGCAAGAGTTGTAAATTTTGCCCTGGGGACATATAAGGCTCTTATAGAAATTGTTGTCGTAGAAACTTCAAAAAGGGCTCATTTGAAAAGGGCCAGTGCCCTTTTTAATGGTCGAGAGTTATTGGAGAGTAACTAACCCCCCTCTTACGCTCACCATTTCACCGAACACATCCAATCAAAATTTTAGATAGCCATTTTGCTCAACGTAGTTGAAAGTTCCCGAAATCATGTCTTTGAGGATGACAAACCCCCCACAGCCCCCAGGGCAAGGGTTGTAAGCTATACCCTGGGGTTTGCAAGGTTCTTATACAAAGTAATGCATTAGAAACTTCAAAAAAGGCTCAGTCAATTGTAAATTGAAAGGGCTAGTTCCTTTATTAATAGTCAAAAGCGAGCGGGGGGCAAATGCCCCCATCCCCAAGCCCATCATTTCTCTAAACACTTCCGATGAACATTCTGATATTTTGTTGAACGTAGTTGAAGGGTCTGGAAATGATGTCTTCGAGTATGACCCCCCCCCCACAGCCATCAGGGCAAAGGTTGTAAGTTATGCCCTGGGGGTATATAAGGTCTTTTAAGGAATTAATTTTAAAAAAACAAAGTATTTCCGAGGGAAGAACAGAAAAAGGTTGAAACCCAAAACAGATAGAAGTTACCAATTTACAGCCTGTTTAATATATATTAATATAACTAATATAAATAAACCAACTAAATATGCTCTCACGTGCTTTTAGGATTATACAGAACTAGCGCTTTACTGAAAGCACAAAATAATATAGGATTATGGTACAGTAAAAGCAAATCAATTAAGAACATTTTTTGTAGAATCAAAATATTATCAATCCCTTTTAGGATCAATCCCTTTTAAGATAAAGCTACAGCCCATTTTAGGATTTTCTTTGTTATTTTACGTTTAATTTGGTGTCACTTCTGCACAATGGCTCAGTCCATTGACTGACTCTCGGTTTGGTTCTGCCATGATTAGTTTGTACACAAGTTCGAAGTAAGGCCATATTGATAGTATTAGGACTATAAACTAGCTTTAGAATTTGCATCATAGCTTGAAATTCACTCTTGTATAGAGAGAAATAATCAAACTTCCAGAGTTCATATTATGTCTTACTTGGTCTTTATTTCAATTGATACTAAAGCATATTTCTTACAATTTAAGACTTTATATTACCCACTATTGGTATTATAGCTGGTGAGATGAAAATTCTGCTTGATAAATCAATCCAATATTTCTGTATGCTGTTCAATTCGATACGGTGGACCACTCAGAGCTTATTCAAGCTCTTGACTCGATTGGGGTGAAGGGTTCAAGTCAGGAGTGGTTTTCATCGTATCTACACAATCGGTATCAGATAGTTCAGAATGGGTCATTTTTATCTTCAAAAAAGAAAGTAGAGTGTGGGGTCTCACAAGGGTCAATCTTGGGACCTCTACTTTTCATTATTTTCATTGATCGAGTGAAACATTACCTGCCAGAGGCTGGTGTTATCCTTTTTGCAGATGACACTTTGCTCTTTCTGGCAGCGCCTTCACTTGATGTTTTATATAATAAAATTCATAATGCAGTTTCTGAATTTCTAACTTTCTCAGCAAAATATGTTAACCCTAAACTTTTCTAAAACCTTTTTCGTGATATTTTCTAGACTTTCTTCTAGTGCTGGAAATTACCATATCACGGTTCAAGAAAATGTGATAAAGAGAGTAGCAACAACGAAGTATTTGGGGTTTTTAATTGATGAAAACCTGTCGTGGAAAAACCATTCAAGTGCAATTTTACAGCTGAAAAATTAAGCAGAGGCCTTGGGGTGATGCGAAGAATTAAAAATCTAGTCCCAAAAAAGATCCTGAAAATGATTTATTTTTCTATATTTTACCCATATATTAGCTACTGATGCTCTATATGGGCAAGTAATTTTGTTACATGTTTCAAAAGAGTACAAAAACTTCAGAATAGAGCTGTAAAATTATTATCTGAATTTGATGATTCTGATGAGGTTCCTGCTCATGAGCATTTTAAAAAGAATAAGTTAATGGATGTATCCCAAATTCAAGATTACCAAGTCGCGATTTTCTCATGTAAATATTTGAATCAGCTGCTCACCCTGCTTTTGAAAATATTTTTACTTTTAATAGAGACCTTCATGATCATAATACAAGAAAAGCTGATGACTTAACTCATGAGTTTAGGAGCACCACTCGGGCATCTTTTGTGATTCGCCATTATGGTCCCCATGTTTGGAATATATTGCCCGAGTGTGTGTAAAAAGCGCCTAGTCTTCCGGCTTTCAAGTCACGGGCAAAGAAGTTTCTTTTATCTCGTGAGTGAATTTGGTGTTATGCCCACTCCAGGTTGTCATTCTATTTAAGGTATTTCCCCGATTTAGCTTGCTTTTTTCTTTTTTCTTTTTTTTCTATCTACTTCTTGTCTTTCCTCTTTCTCTCTTTTTTCCTTTATTCCTTCATCAGATAATTTTCTTGTGTGTTGAGTAGCAAGGTATGAATGTTATTTTAATTAGCTGAGAGTGATAACCTCGCTTGCCCTTTCAAGCTTATTGTCTTTCTTGGCAGGCGAAAGGCGAATAGTGTTTGTTTTCTTTTTTAATAAATGTATATCTCATCTCATCTACTGAAAGTTACTAATGTTGAAACTGGTGTAAGACTATGAAAAGCTTTATAGATTCGTTTAGTGTTGCCAGGTTACATACTCATTTTTGACTCTTAAAACAATAATCCTGTTTTTTATACTTGACTTTTGTGTTTTCAGTAAAGCGCTAGTTTTGTATAATCCTAAAAGCATAGGGAAACATAATTAGTTGGTTTATTTATACTAGTTATATTAATATATATTAAATAGGCTGTGAAATAATAATTTTTGTCCGTTTTAAGTTTCAAATTCGCTCATTACTTCCTTCTGAAAAACTTTGTTTTTTTTAAAATTAATCTTCCTTCGTTTTCGATTAAAATTTAATGCAGGAACATTGCTGCCATGATCTTTTACATTTATACGGAATAATGTACGTTCGTTTTAAATTTTAGTGTCGCTTCTTAGTTTCAGTTGAAAATATTCACAAATATGACCTATGATTCAAGTGAACATACCACTCGATGCCTATTTTTTAGGCTTCTTCCGAATATAATAATTTTTTTTGGCGCAATTTTGAACCCTTATGAAGAGAGGCTGTAACCACTTTGCATCCTATGTACCATCCTACCTTTTTTATTGTTTTTTTTATATATAAATAATTTTTCTATTTTTCTTTCCCTACTCAGCTTATCAAAAGCTTGCATTTTCCCCTTAAATCAAACAACAGTATATTTCCGCTATTCGCTGAAACAATTTATAAATTGCAGACAACACTCCCTAGAGAATATGGAGAATGTAGGTCAAATTTAGACGTTTAGCAATTAGCACTGAAAATACTTCCTAGAATACAATATTTCTTATGCCATATAAGAACACCGAATTTTCAACAATTCATCATTCATATTTTGAACTAGCTCATATTCACAAAGTACATAAATTGAAGAAAAAATTAATTTCAACGACTGATGTTCAACAAAAATGGTAAGTCTGTTATCATTTTCCTCAGGTTGTGAATGGAAAATATTTATATTGATAGCTTGTTCGATTCAAATATTTGATCATATTTACTAAAGCAGCCACTGATGCCATAAAGAATTGCCCCTTCTCTCTCTGAAGAAATAAAATTTCAAACAAAATATTATTTAAACCGTTGAATATATATAATAAGAAACCACTAATATTCTAATGAAAGGAGTGTGCAGGACAGGCAGGGTTGCCACCCTAGTGATTTACCCCTATCTCTCGTGATTTTTTATATTGCCTAGTCATTTTTTCTAGCTAGTGGTTTTCGTCCTAATACTAGTGAATTTTACCTAAATCTAGTGATTATCCATGAGATAGCGCTTAGATTCATGATTCAATTAAATAAATCATACAAGCAGCTACCTATTTAAAAAAAACACAAAATAGTGATCAACTACAGTTGCTAATATGTTCCAGATTAGCGTTTATGCAAATATACCGCCTTTGAAATCACGTAGATGTGAGAAACAGCTTTCTAATGAGCCACTAAGCATTTCTCTATGATGTTCTGGGGAACCGCTAGCCCTGGAAAAAAAAAGAAAAAAAAGGGAGACAGATCAGTGCTACCAATGCAAAAAAGTCATTTCCCTTGGTGTTCAAGGAGGGGGACTCGTAATTATTCTAAAAAAGATTTTCGATTTCAGCGATTCACTTGATACACTTTTTATTCCGGTCTAACACTCTTTTCAAGGGGTGCCTGATTTTGTTTTGAGATCGCTATAAATTCTTTCTACAACAGGCTTGTAATTTTAAGAATAACCGAAACGACGGCTATCGTTTATAGTCTAGCGTCAGATGGCAATTTTTTTCGACAGTTTGTCTAGTGAAAAGTTAAAAAACATGTTTTTAAAATTTTGATTACTATGGGCTGTGGTTCGCTCTTTACTAGGCTGCAGCTGCCGCTCAACCACGATGCGTAGTCGTAAAAACTTCAAAATGACTCATTCGATTTGAAATTGAGAGGGCTATTGCCCTTTTTAACAGTCGAAAGTTATTGGAGGGCAACTAACTCCCCTCTTACGCTCACCATTTCCCCAGACATTTCCGATCAGCATTTTGATATGACCATTTTGTTCAGCGTAATTGAAAGGTTGGAAATTATGTCTTTGAGGATGACCCCCCCCCCCATCATATCCTTCAGGATAAGGGCTGTAAGTTATGCCCTTTGGGGATAAAGGTTTTTATAGAAAGTTTTGCCGTAGAAGCTTCAAAAAGGGCTCATTCGATTGCAAATTGAGAGGATTAGTGCCTTTTTTACTAGACGAAAGTGATCGGAGGGCAAATGACCCCACCCCCACGCCCATCATTTCCCCAAAAACTTCCAATAAAAGGTTGAGATGGCTTTTTGTTCAACGTATTTAAAAAAATCTAGAAAGTATGTCTTTGAGGATAAAAAATACCCTCAGTCCTCAGGGCAAGGGTTTCAAGTTATGCCCTGGGGGCATATAAGATTTTTATGGAAATCGTGGTCATGTAAACTTCGGAGGGGGCTCATTGGATTGGTAATCAGAGGCTCTAGTGCCCTTTTTAAGAATCAAAGTAGTTGGAGGGCAGCTACCCCCCTCCCACTCATATACGTCGTATTGGCCCCAAATGTATCTAATAGAAATTTTGAGATAGCAATTTTGTTCAAAATATTTTAAATGTCATATAGCAAGGCTTTTGGAAACCCCAGATATTCGGGGCAATGGTTGTAAGTTATACCCACAGGGTATTTAAGTTTCTTATGGAAGGGATGGTTGTTTAACTTAAGAAGAGGCTCATTTGGAAGAAAATTGGCAGTTCTAGTTCTTTCTTAAGCGTCAAAAATGATGGACGGCATTTTTTGCCCCCCCCTCCGTTTTCTAAAACCCCTCCATTCACCAAACGCATCTGATTGAACTTATGAGATAGCGATTTTTTCTTAATAGTCCAAAGAACATATAATAATGTCTCTAGGGATGACACAATTCCCCAGTGCCCTGTGGATAGGGTTGTAAGTTACTTTATGAGGGTATATAAGGTGTTTATTGAATGGGCGGTAGTAAACATCAGATGGGGTTTATTTGATTTTAAATTGAAAGTTATAAGGCCCTTTTTAAGAGTCAAAGTGATTTGAGATCAACCCCCACCCCCCGCCACGCTTAGCATTTGCCTTAACACCTCGAATCAAAATTTGGAGATAACAATTTTATTCATCGTAGTTGAAGATTTCGGAAATTATTTCTGGGAGAAATACAATCCCTCCACCCTACAGCTCTCAGGGAAAAGGTTGTAAGTTATGCCCTAGAGGTATATAAGGTTCTTATAAAAATGGTGGTCCTATATGCACTGGAGGGGACTCATCGGATTGGTAATCATAAGTTCTAGTGCCCTTTTTAAGAGTCAAAGTGGCCAGAGCACTGCTACCCCCGCCCCACATACACACACAAACACGTCGTGTTTTCTTTATCCAATAGATATTTTGAGACAGTCTTTTTATTCAAAATAGTCCAAATATCATATAACAAAGCTTTTGAGGCTGGTATAAACCAGATACACCAGAACCTTAGAGAAAGGGTTGTAAGCTATGCCCCTGGGGCATGTAAGGTTCTTATGGAAGGGATGGTTGTATAAGCTTTAGAGGTGGCTGATTTAGTTGGAATTGGAAGTTCTAATTCCCTTTTAAGAGTCAATAGTAATGGAGGTCAAGTAGCACCCCACCCAACTACCCCTTTTTTCACCAAATGCATCTGATTGAAATTGTGGATGGCAATTTTGTTTAAATAGTCCAAAGAACATATAACAATGCTTCCGGGGTTGGCACACCCTCCCCCCTACCAGAGCCCTGCGGCAAGGGCTTTAAGTTATGCCCTGGGGGCATATAAGGTTTTTATGGAACGAGGGGTCGTATTAAATTCAAATGGGCCTCATTTGATTTTAAATTGGAAGTTATAGTGCCCTTTTTAAGAGTCAAAGTGATTTGAGAGAATCATCCCCCCCCACGCCCATCATTTCCCATAATAAATGTCCAAACAAAGTTTTGAGACATCAATTTTTTCAGTATTGTTGAAAGGTTCAGTAATTATGCGTAGCAATAGTTGTAGTAGCAGTAGTAGCATTAGTAGAAGTATGTAAATAGCACCTTTTTTTTAACATCCCCTTCAACACACTATGAAATTTTTAACTTAGTACAATCAACCGGTCCTGAAGCATTTTTGATACGTCCTCTTGAATCCTTTACTGAATTTTGTTACGAGAGCACTTACAGATGGAATACAATTTGTCTGTGTCGTAAAAGCGTGTGTTGCTTTCCATACACATGAAGATATTATATAGGCAAAGCGAATCCTTCATACTAAGTTGAATATTGCGAATCGTCTTGTGACCCACTCTAAAGATGAAGACAAGATCATTGAAATGTGCAAACTTCTAGTAGCAGCTGCGAAAAATAATGTGAGCATGCCAAAATTTGTCATCTTTAACCCCTGCTTGGTTCCGGTCATCGGAGATGCGGTGAATGCAACATTTACTGCCAAAGTAAATGAATTTTCTCGGAAGCTTGATAGTTTTTTAGCTACCCAATCCGTTCCAGCCGTCAGTAATTTCACAAGCAGTCGTAGTGCACCTGAAAAGTCCAAGCCCAAAGATCCTTCCTATTCTGTTGTCTTGAAAAATCCCCCAAAGAAACTCAATGGCCCAAAATACCGGAAATCTTTCATAGACAGTTTCTATGAAAATGCAAATGACATTAGCGAACTTCGCAAATCTGCAAACAAATGGAAGCTTGGGGTCAGGTCGAAAGCTGCAGCAGCGAAAATCGTTGAGAAAGCGAAATCTTCCACGCCCGATCTCAAAATTGCTGTTCGAGAACCCCTGCTCATAGATGTGCTTCGAAATGTCCCTGAGGATATAAACTATGAAGGACTAAAAAATCTAATCCCGAATAGTACGAAGACTTAACAATGCGGGAAATCCCGTTCTTTCAAAGTGTATTTTGACACTATCAGTGAGCTCCAGCAGTTTCTGAGTGTTTCGGTGACTATCGGCTACGGGCGTCTACCTGCTGATTCGTTTAAGCTCTTGCCAAGACGACGCTATAACTATCCCAAAACTGGTCACCTCGCTTCCCAGTGTACGGCTGAACCTTTATGTTCTAGATGTGGCTCAAATGAACATCGTTCTACGCGAGATGAACCATGCAGACAGCCGACATTATGCGTTGAATGCAAAATCAGCAGTCACACGTTTTACAGTGCAAAATGTCCCTCAAACAGTAACCCACAAAAAAAAATGACATCTGAAGCTTCTGCAGTTAAATGTTTGTCGTGGAACATTAATGGCTAGTTCGCGAATAAAATTCCGAACTTAGACGTCGTATTTGAGCAAAATGAAGTTGTCTGTTTACAAGAACATTTCGTCACAAGCCACAGTAATAGTATTCTTAGTTTTAACAGTTCAGTATCGGTTTATTCAGTTTCAGCAAAGCAGCTAAGTGGAAAAGGGCGACCCTCCGGTGGTATTGCCGCTTTCGTTCGTTCGACTCTAAGATCTAATGTATTTGAAGCCAATGATCATTTTCTAGCGGTTCGTGTTGAGGGCTGTTCTTTATTAATGTACATTTGCCTACAAATTACCATGATGAGCGTTCGGAGCATGCTTTTACTTTTTCTAGTGATAAACTCGGCCAATGTCTTAACCGTATTAGATCCTTAAGCCTTCAATGAATATTAGTTGGTGACTTCAATCGCGATTTGAATGAACCGCTCTCACCTAGGTCTTTACGTTCTACGCGGTTGCTTAGTATTTTCGGAGACCAGTTTGATCTCAAGTGCAAAGATTTAAATTTTAAACACATACACACCTCAATGTCTACATAAAATCTGGATCATGTCGTTGCGTCTGAAAATCTCAGGATCTCGCCTGTCAAGGTCGTGCTTGATTTTCAGCTATCTGATCACTTACCAGTACAATTCTCAGCCGAGATTCCTTGCCACAGCTCAGATACACAAACGCAAACAACTTCAAAAACACCTCCTAGGTCTCGCCGTGATTGGCGTAAAATTAACCCTGTGTTATTTCAAGAAGAAGCAGCCAGAGTCCTTAGTAAGATACGTGTCCCTTTCCATCTTCTCTCTAGATTAACGGCTCTTCCAAAGGAGGAAACACAACTATCAGTCGATATATATTGCGTAGAAATTGGCCGCGCCCTTCGCTGTGCCGAAAAAACTGCCGTCCCTCTAAGTAGACCCCGTCATCCTACCCTTCCTGGCTGGTCTGAAAATCCAGAGTTGGTGGATACCCATTCTAAGCCTAAATTTCGGCTTCAACTTTAGATTTCTTGTGGACGACCCCGTTCGGGGGTAGTCAATTCAATCCACCTGCTCACAAAAAAAAATTTGCGAAGGAGCTAAGAGCTCACAGAAAAAAAAATTATTGATATCGAATCTACAAGGGCCAAAATTAATCCTTCTCTCCTTTCGAGTTTTCTGTCCTCTAAAAGCGATGAGTCTTTGTCCGCATCTGCTATCCCTGATTCTGAATGGTACGCGTACGTATGGGTCAGAATTTTTGCCTCCTGACCCAGCCCTCAGCGAAAGATACGAAGCTGAGTTGGATGACTTCTTAGATAGTTGTCCTCAGGAAGATTATGTTGTAACAGAGGGAGCTGTGTGCAAGGCCATCTCTCACCTAAAACCTAATCCTCGCCACATAGCTAACTCTGGATTTTCGGACTAACCAGGAAAGGTAGGATAACGGGGTATACCTAAAGGGACGGCAGCTTTTTCAGCACAGCGAAAGGCATGGCCGATTTCTGCGCAATATATGTCGACTAATAGTTGTGTTTCCTCTTTTGAAAAAGCAGTCAATCTGGAGAGAAGATGAAAAGGGACACGGATCTTACTAAGGACTGTGGCGGCTTCCCAGGTTTTCAAAAGGGCGTATATTATTAAAAATTGTCGAGAAACTTTGTCCAACATATACATAGTGAGATAAAATACAGATTCTTATAACGAAAAATCAAAAAGATTTAAATGTTCATTCCTGAACCAAAGAAAAAGGCAATGTCAATTAAAAAGGATCAAAATTAATCAGAGGCAACGCTTTGCCTATAGTAAAGGCCATACGGCTCCAATGTTTTATTATTAATTTATTAATTTTTTTTCCCAAAGACACTTCATACGGAAGGAGTCATCGTAGAAACTTCAAATGGCGCTCGTTCAATTAAACATCAATAGATCTATTGGCCCTTTAGAGCTTCAAGAATGATTGGCGGACACCTCTGGGCCCCCCCCCCCACGCCCATCATTCCCCCAAACACATCCAATCAAAATTTTGAGATAGCCATTTTGTTCAGCGTAGTTGATTTCCAGATAGAAAATATATTTTTGAGGAGGATACCCCCCCCCCCATAACCCTCGGAGCAAGGGTTTTAAGTTATGCCCTGGGGGCTTATAAGTTTTTTATAGAAGGCGTTGTCGTAGAAACTTCAAAACAGGCTCATTCGATTGTAAATTAAAGAGCTAGTGCCCTTTTTAATAGTCGAAAGTCATTGGAGTGTAACTAGCTCCCCTCCCCCGCCCCCATGCCCATCATTTTCCCAAACACATCCAATCAAAATTTTAAGATAGCCATTTTGTTCAGCGTAGTTGATTTCCTGATAGAAAATATATTTTTGAGGAGGATACCCCCCCACAACCCTCAGGGCAAGGGTTTTAAGTTATGCCCTGGGGGCATATAAGGTTTTTATAGAAGGCGTTGACGTAGAAACTTCAAAACAGGCTCATTCAATTGGAAATTAAAGAGCTAGTGCACTTTTTAATAGTCGAAAGTGATTGGAGTGTAACTAGCCCCCCCCCACGCCCATGATTTTCCCAAACACATCCAATCAAAATTTTCAGATAGCCATTTTGTTCAGCGTAGTTGATTTCCAGATAGAAAATATATTTTGAGATGGACACTCCCCCACAACCCTCAGCGTAATGGTTTTAATTTCTGACCTGGGGGTATGTAAGGTTTTTAAAGAAGGTGTTGTCGTAAAAACTTCAAAACAGGCTCCTTCGAATCGAAATTAAAGTGCTATTGTCGAGTTTCAAAGTCCAAAGTGTTTGGAGGGCAACGCGCCCCCCTCCCACGCCCATCATTCCCCCAAACACCTCCATTCAAAATTTTGAGATAGCCATTTTGTTCACCGTAGTTGATTCCCAGATAAAAAATATATTTTTGAGGAGGATACTCCCCCACAACCCTCAGGGCAAGGGTTTTAAGTTATGCCCTGGGGACATATAAGGTTTTTATAGAAGGCGTTGTCGTAGAAACTTCAAAACAGGCTCATTCTACTGTAAATTAAAGGGCTAGTGCCCTTTTTAATAGTAGAAAGTGATTGGAGTGTAACTAGCCCCCTTCCCCCCCCCCAAGCTCATCATTTCCCCAAACACATCCAATCGAAATTTTCAGATAGCCATTTTGTTCAGCGTAGTTGATTTCCAGATAGGAAATATATTTTAGAGGAGGACACTTCCCCACAACCCTCAGGGCAAGGGTTTTAAGTTATGCCCTGGGGCATATGTGGTTTTTATAGAAGGCGTTGTCGTAGAAACTTCAAAACAGGCTCATTCGATTTGAAATTAACGGGCTAGTGCCTTTTTTAATAGTCGAAAGTGATTGGAGGGCAACTAGCCCCCCCCCCACGCCCAGCATTTCCCCAAACACATCAAATCAAAATTTTGAGATAGCCATTTTGTTCAGCGTTGTTGATTTCCAGATAGAAAATATGTTTTTGAGGAGGACACTCCCCCAGAACCTTCAGGGCAAGGGTTTTAAGATATGCCCTGGGGGCATGTAAGGTTTTATTAAGTCGTTGTCGTAGAAACTTCAAAATAGGTTCATTCGATTGGAAATTCAAAGGAATAGTGCCCTTTTTAATAGTCAAAATTGTTTGGAGGGCAACTAGCCCCCCCCTTCCTACGCCAAATATTCCCCTAAACCCACACCGTCCAAATTTTTTGATAGCCATTTTGTTCACTGTAGTTGATGTCCGGATTCAAAATAAAGTTTTGAAGAGGAGACTCCCCCACAACCCTCGGGGCAAATGTTTTAAGTTATGCCCTGGGGACATTTAAGGTTTTTATAAAAGGCGTTGCCGTAGAAACTTCAAAACTGGAAAATTGGTTTTTAAATTCAATGGGATAGTGACAATTTCACTAATCTAAAGGGTCGCGAGTGCATTTAGTCCCCCCGCCCTACACCCATACTTTCCCCAAAACCCACCAAGCAAACGTTTGAAATAGCCATTTTTTTCAGGACACCTGATTTCCAGATAGAAAATATGTTTTGGAGGAGGACTCTTCCCCAGAACCTTCAGGGCAAGGGTTTTAAGATAAGCGCTGGGGGCATATAAGGTTATTTTAGAAGGCTTTGTCTTAGAAACTTCAAAAAAGGCTCATTCGATTGTAAATTCAAAGGGATTGTGCCCTTTTTAATAGTCAAAAGTGATCGGAGGGCAACTAGCCCCCCCCCCCTACGCCCATCATTTCCCCAAACACATCCAATCAAACTTTTGAGATGATTTCCATTTTGTTCAGCGTAGTTGATTTCCAGATTGAAAAAATATTTTTGAGGAGGAGACTCCCCCACAACCCTCAGGGCAAAGGTTTTAAGTTATGCCCTGGGGGCATTTAAGGTTTTTATAGAAGGTGTTGCGTAGAAACTTCAAAACAGGCACATTCAATTGGAAATTCAAAGGGCTAGTGCCCTTTTTAAAAGTCGAAAGTGATTGGAGGGCAACTAGCCCCCCCCCCCCACGCCCATCATTTCCCCTAACACATCCAATCAAAATTTTTAGATAGCCATTTTGTTCAGCGTAGTTGATTTCCAGATAGAAAATATGTTTTTAAGGACGACAATCCCCCACAACCCTCAGGGCAAGGGTTGTGGTCAATTAAAAAGGATCAAAATTAATCTCAAGAAACATTTCCCACAAAAGAAGTTTTTCAAAGCAAGGTAAAGAGCTGCATTAAATCAAAGATGAGCAAAAATAAAGTCAAAAATGTTTCAAGCGTTAAACTACCATAAATCATCGTCAATAAATAAATGAATCCTAAAACGATCAGAAATTACAATAAATATCCGATTCAAACTCAAAACGATCAGAAACTAAGAGAAGAAAGGCTGCCGCCCCCCCCCCCCCTGACTTCTGAAGACTAGAACATAATTTTCACTTTGCTGACAACAAAACACATTTTATATACGGCTGTTTGTTTTTTTACTTTAATAAATTGAAAATTATTAATACTTTCAGGAAAGAATATCAGCTTATTTATTAAATTGTCAATCAAAATTCCTTTGATTTTTCAGCAATCTGGGCTATTATTTTTTTTTCTTCTGTTTTTGAAATTATGAGAAACAAAACACATAACTCGAAATAAGGATTTTTCAGTGAAGTTTAGAAGGCACTCTGGTTTAGAGTGGAAAGTAAAAATTTTCCACGGAGGGAAAATTTCCGGCATGTTTTGAAAAACGGTTAGAGATTAGAAGAAAAACGAGTCTTTTTTCAAACGAAAGTAGGCAAAAAATAATTTTCTTGGCGGAATTGTCTGCAAGAAGTTTTTTGGGTGAGCTTTCAGCAGGGATGGAATTGTCTGGGGGATGGGGGGGATCTTATGCGAGAGGAACTTTCCAAAGAGGTGTTTTCTTGGAGGGGGGGATAGGGTAAGATATGCTCTGGTTTAGAAGGCACTGGGGGCTACTCTTCTTAGTTTCTGTTCGTTTTGAGCTTGACTCCGTTATTTATTGTAATTTCTGTATTGTACGGTAGTATGGTATAGTGCGGAAATATGGTACTTTTTGCTGGTTTGGTGGAAAATTAAACTTAACCTGAAAAAGGGACGCTCCTAGATATATTTTGCACTAAAATTAACCATGTCTGTCTTACTCACCATTGATTGCAAACTGATTGATGGTTCGTTCTATGTTAAACTGGTTCTGAGTGAGGGTCTCAGCTTTCCCTCAAATTTATGTGGGCGTGGAATCATGTGTTTCTTTAGCCTTTACAAATCAAGCTTGTGCTATACACATCTGATTTTTTTTTTTTTTAACTCAATATAGCTTTTTGATGTAATATACCTATAAATTGTTGATAAATACAGTTTCATTTTTAATAAACATGACGAACGTAATTGTTTTAACTGACTCATTTGGAACATTGTATTCACAACTATACATTTCTACACATTCCCGAACTCAAGTGGAGAAATTTTGACTGATTCACAGGTGTTTTCTAGTTTAAAATATAATTCTCGTTTTGGAAAGTTGTGTCCAAACTCTTCTCAAGTAATCGTTTGAAATTCCTTTCAAAAACTCAGATGATTGCTTTTTTGAATGCCGATTCAGACAATTTTGAGTTTCTTATTGTTGGTCAGAATAATACAGTTCCACGTTCCCAGAAATAGAGAACTACTTTCGATGGATAAACATAATTTTTCTTCAAAAAATTTAATCCAAAGGTTCTAAAGTTTTTATGGTTGATTAGTATTATAATTCCTTTAAACTATTCTTACGTCTTCCATGATAAACCCATGATATTCTATTTTGACTTGCAAAGGGCTGCCAACTTCGGGTCTCTAATTCTATCTCCTTGGGACTCTGCTAGCTGATCTATCGGATTCTTCAACTAAAAGCTTGAACTAAAGGGTTGTGAATCTCTGAGTCATGGTGGTTGACATCAAGGATTCTCAGTGGGTGCCAAGCTCTGAGGTTAGCAACACCTCTCCAATCTCTACGATAAAAAACGAAATAACAAAATTGGGCTTCCTTTTTTCGGGGAAAGTGGAACTGTTTGATTGTGACCAATAGTAAGGTTCTTAGAATTGTTTTAATTGACATTTTTGAAAAAAATAACAGTCATTTGACTTTTTGAAAATATTTCAAAAACTGCTAGAGAAGAACTTGGACACACCTTTCCAAAGCAAGAATTATCTTTCTAATTGGAAACAACATGTGAACCAGATAAAAGTTTCTGTACACACGGTTTGTGGGGCCAGACTGGGCACAGTTCTGTGTGCAGGAATGTATAGTTGTAAATAAATGTATTGAAGGATTCGGTTTCTTATCCTGCGCCTGACAAAACAGGCATATTATACGAAAAGTATTTAGAAATATGAAAAAGCTCAAAACATATCAAGTTGGTTTTGGTGGTAGGGGGAGGGTATGTGACAAAATTATTTCCCCAACTCTTGCGTACGCGTCTCTCTCCTCATTTTCTACAGTTGTTTGTTAAGAAAAGGAAAAAAAAGGAGTCTGACTAAACAGTTAAACACAAAACCGTAAATCGATTAGGATATATTTTTGGGAGGGCCTTCTGCGTCTTCATCATACAAAAATCTGAAAGTGCCAACTATCATTTTTCGGTGGTGATCGAATTGCAACAACATATTCTATCGACATTATGAAGCCAAGATTTCCAAGTAAAGACTCCCCTGCTAAAAAAGATGCTCAATTCCAAAAGAAATTTTAGCGTCTTTCCTTCAGCAGATAGTAATATAATGGAAAACTCGCTAAATATCCAAATATTTTATTTAAAAAATTAAGATCATTCAGGCAATAAATAGTTTCTTTATGGCAGGTTCGTAACAGTCAACCAAATAGACTGGAACTAAACATAGCTGTCAAAATAATGGCATTTTTAATGATCTCCATTCTTGTGACGTCAATACACAAATGACTCTTTGACTTCCTTTGATTTTCTTTTTTTCCACTTTTTCTCCTTGGGCTATTTAGTACCAGATTTTTTAATTGATTCTGGCTTTAATTTGCTACTATGATATTTTCTATTAAAAATCCCTTTGTTATGGTTTTTTACTTGTGAGCTTAGTTGTGATATTCACCCCAATATGTTAGCCCAGTAAACAGTTATGATGTAACTGTTTGTGGGAGGGGGGGGGGGTAAAAAGTAAATTTTTGGAGAGATTGGGCGAAGGAGGATTTTGAGACGATGTGTAGACCTCAGGCGGCTTTGTGCTGCTGGGAGTCGTTAGAAGTAGCAGTAGTAGTATTTTTGAGCCTTGAGAACGGAGATAGAACACACTGATAGAACTCTCTCTGAAATCCCAGGACTTATATGATTGGTCCAATATTTTCTCGTGTTTACCAAAAAATGTACCTATTTTCAGCTTTGATCGAAGATGTCCCTTTGCTCTCTATTGAAAATATGAGGTGCCAATCATAGGCAGCGCGCTAGCGCTGCCTAAGTAAAGAACGATGCGGGCACAATACGTTTTTTTTTCTCCACCCGGGCACTTCGTATTGAAGGAGTTGTCGTAGAAACTTCGAAAAGGGCTCATTCGATTGGAAATTGGAGTGGCTAGTGCCCTTTTTAATAGTCGAATGTGATTGGAGGGCAACTAGCCCCCCCCCCATGCCCATCATTCCCCCAAAAACATCCAATAAAAATTTTGAGATAGCCATTTTGTTCATCGTAGTTGATTTCCAGATAGACAATATCTTTTTGAGGAGGACACTCCCCCACATCACTCGAGGCAAGTGTTTTAAGTTATGCCTGGGGGCATATAAGGTTTTTATAGAAAGCGTTGTCGTAGAAACTTCAAAAAAGGTTCATTCGATTGGAAATTCAAAGGGCTAATGCCCTTTTCAATAGTCGAAAGTGATTGGAAGGCAACTAGCCCCCTCCCCCCACGCCCATCATTCTCCCAAACACATCCAATCAAAATTTTGAGATAGCCATTTTGTTCAGCGTAGTTGATTTCCAGGTAGAAAATATCTTTTTGAGGAGGACACTCCCCTACAACCCTTGGCGCAAGGGTTTTAAGTTATGCCCTGGGGGCATATACGGTTTTTATAGAAGGCGTTGTCGTAGAAATCGATTGGAAATTAAAAGGGCTAGTACCCTTTTTAATAGTAGAAAGTGATTGGAGGGCAACTAGCCCCCCCACGCCCATCATTCCCCCAAACACATCCAATCAAAATTTTGAGATAGCCATTTTGTTCAGCGTAGTTGATTTCCAGATAAAAAATATGTTTTTGAGGAGGACACTCCCCTACAACCCTAGGCGCAAGGGTTTTAAGTTATGCCCTGGGGGCATATAAGGTTTATTTAGAAGGCATTGTCGTAGAAACTTCAAGAAAGGCTCATTCGATTGGAAGTTCAAATGGCTAGTGCCCTTTTTAATAGTTCAAAGTGATTGGAGGGCACCTAGCCCCCCCCCCCACACGCCTCCTTCCTCCACATACATCCACTCAAAATTTTGAGAGAGCATTTTGTTCAGCGTATTTGATGTAAAGTTAGAAAATATGTTTTTGAGTAGGACACTCCCCCACAACCCTCGGGGCAAGGGTTTAAAGTTATGGCCTGGGGGCATATAAGGTTTTTATAGAAGGCGTTGTCATAGAAACTTCAAAAAACACTCATTTGATTGGATATTCAAAGGGCTAGTGCCCTTTTTAATAGTTGAAAGTGATCGGACGGTAACTAGCCCCCCTCTCACGCCCACCTTTTCATAGGCAGCGCGCTAGCGCTGCCTAAGTAAAGAACGATGTGAACACAATGTGTTGTTTTTTGGGGTTTTTTCTCCATACCCGGGCACTTCGTATTGAAGGAGTCGTCGTAGAAACTTCAAAAAGGGCTCACTCGATTGGAAATCGGAGTGGCTATTGTCCTTTTTAATAGTCAAAAGTGATTGGAGGGCAACTAGCCCCCCCCCCCCCACGCCGATCGTTCCCCCGGACACATCCAATAAAAATTTTGAGATAGCCATTTTGTTTGTCGTAGTTGATTTCCAAATAGACAATATCTTTTTGAGGAGGACACTCCCCCGCAACACTCGGGGCAAGGGTTTTAAGTTATGCCTGGGGGCATATAAGGTTTTTATAGAAAGCGCTGTCGTAGAAACTTCAAAAAAGGCTCATTCGATTGGAAATTCAAAGGGCTAGTGCCCTTTTTAATAGTCGAAAGTTATTGGAGGGCAACTAGCCCCCCCCCCCCACACCCATCATTCCCCCAAATACATTCAATCAAAATTTTGAGATAGCCATTAGCTATTTTTTTCAGCGTAATTGATTTCCATATAGAAAATATGTTTTTGAGGATGACACTCCCCCACAACCCTCGGGGCAAGGGTTCTAAGTTATGCCCTGGGGGTATATAAGGTTTTTATAAAAAGAGTTGTCGTAAAAAATTCAAAAAAGTCTCATTCGAGAGAAAGTTCTAAGGGATACGGTCCTATTTCCTAGGCACATGTGATGGGCGGGCAACTAGCCCCCCCCCCCAGGGCCATCATTCCCCCAAACCGATCCGCTAAGCCTGGCGCGGAAGTCCTTTTATCCTACACATTTGATTTTCAGATAGAAAGTTTGGGTTTGTTGGCGACGATCCCCCAAAACCCTTAGGGCACGGGTCTTAATTTTTGCCCTGTGGACATATAAGGTTTTATAGAAGGTGTTGTCATAGAAACTTCAAAAAAGGCTCATTTGATTGGAAATTCAAAGGGATAGTGCCCTTGTAATAGTTGAGGGTTATTGGACGGTAACTAACCCCCCTCTCACGCCCACCTTTTCATAGGCAGCGCGCTAGCACTGCCTAAGTAAAGAACGATGTGGACACAATGTGTTGATTTTTGGGTTTTTTCTCCATACCCGGGCACTTCGTATCGAAGGAGTCGTCGTAGAAATCTCAAAAAGGGCTCACTCGATTGGAAATCGGAGTGGGTAGTGTCCTTTTTAATAGTCGAAAGGGATTGGAGGGCAACTATCCCCCCCCCACGCCGATCATTCCCCCGAACACATCCAATAAAGTTTTAGATATCCATTTTGTTCAGCGTAGTTTATTTACTGATAGAAAATATGTTTTGAGGAGGACACTCCCCCACAACCCTCAGGTCAAGGGTTTTAAGTTATGTCCTGGGGTATACAAGGTTTTTATAGAAGGTGTTGTTGTAGAAACTTCAAAACAGGCTCATTTGATTGTAAATTCAAAGGGCTAGTGCCCTTTTTAATAGTTGAAAGTGATTGGAGGGCAACTAGCCCCCCCACCCACGCCCTTCATTCCCGCAAATACATCCAATCAAAATTTTGAGATAGCTATTTTGTTCTGCGTAGTTGATTTCCCTATAGAAAATATCTTTTTGAGGAGGACACTCCCCCACAACCCTCAGGGCAAGGGTTTTAAGTTATACCCTGGGGGCATTTAATGTTTTTATAGAAGACGTTGTCGTAGAAACTTCAAAAAAGCTCATCCGATTGGAAATTCAAACGGCTAGTGCCCTTTTTAATAGTCGAAAGTGATTGGAGGTTAACTAGCCCCCCCCCCCATGCCCATTATTCCCCCAAACACATCCAATCAAAATTTTGAGATAGCCATTTTGTTCAGCGTAGTTGATTTCCAGATAGAAAATATGTTTTTGAGGAGGACACTCCCCCACAACCCTCGGGGCAAGGGTTTAAAGTTATGGCCTGGGGGCATGTAAGGTTTTTATAGAAGGCGTTGTCATAGAAACTTCAAAAAAGACTCATGTGATTGGAAATTCAAAGGGCTAGTGCTCTTTTTAATAGTCGAAAGTTATTGGACGGTAACTAACCTCCCTCTCACGCCCCCTTTGCATAGGCAGCGCGCTAGCGCTGCCTAAGTAAAGAACGATGTGAACACAATGTGTTGTTTTTTGGTTTTTTTCTCCATACCCGGGCACTTCGTATCGAAGGAGTCGTCGTAGAAACTTCAAAAAGGGCTCACTCGATTGGAAATCGGAGTGGCTAGTGTCCTTTTTAATAGTCGAAAGTGATTGGAGGGCAACTAGCCCCCCCCCCCACGCCGATCGTTCCCCCGGACGCATCCAATAAAAATTTTGAGATAGCCATTTTGTTTGTCGTAGTTGATTTCCAAATAGACAATATCTTTTTGAGGAGAACACTCCCCCGCAACACTCGGGGCAAGGGTTTTAAGTTATGCCTGGGGGCATATAAGGTTTTTATAGAAGGCGTTATCGTAAAAACTTCAAAAAAGGCTCATTTGATTTGAAATTAAATGGGATAGTGCCCTTTTTAATAGTCTAATGTGATTGGAGGACACCTAGCCCCCCCCCCCACGCCAATCAATCCCCCAAATACATCCAATCAAAATTTTGAGATAGCCATTAGCTATTTTGTTCAGCGTAATTGATTTCCAGATAGAAAATATCTTTTTGAGGAGGACACTCCCCTAAAACCCTCGGAGCAAGGATTTTAAGTCATGCCCTGGGGGCATATAAGGTTTTTATAGAAGGCATTGTCGTAGAAACTTCAAGAAAGGCTCATTCAATTGGAAGTTGAAAGGGCTAGTTCCCTTTTTAATAGTCGAAAGTGTTTGGAGGGCAACGAGCCCCCCCCCCCCCCACGCCCATCATTCCCCCAAACACATCCAATCAAAATTTTGAGATAGCCATTTTGTTCAGCGTAGTTGATTTCCAGATAGAAAATATGTTTTTGAGGAGGACAGTCCCCCACAACCCTCGGGGCAAGGGTTTTAAGTCATGGCCTGGGGGCATATAAGGTTTTTATAGAAGGCGTTGTCATAGAAACTTCAAAAAGGCTCATTCGATTGGAAATTCAAAGGGCTAGTGCCCTTTTTAATAGTTGAAAGTGATTGGACGGCAACTAACCCCCCTCTCATGCCCACCTTTTCATAGGCAGCACGCTGGCGCTGCCTAAGTAAAGAACGATGTGGGCACAATGTGTTGTTTTTGTGGGTTTTTTTACATATCCAGGCTCTTCGTATCGAAGGAGTCGTCGTAGAAACTTCGAAAAGGGCTCACTCGATTGGAGATCGGAGTCGCTACAGTCCTTTTTAATAGTCGAAAGTGATTGGAGGGCAACGAGCCCCCCCCCCCCCCATAACCGCTCGCTTCCCCACCCCATCCAATCAAAATGTTGATTTAGCTTGTTTTTGTAGCACAGCTGACTTCCAGATAGCACATATGTTTTGAGAAGGACCATCCCTCACAACCCATGGGGCAAGAGTGTTAAGCTCTACTCTGGGGGCATATTAGGTTTTTACAAACGGTGTTTTTGCCAAACCATCAAAAAAGGCAAATTTGGTTAAAATTGCAAAGGGCTTGTATTTTTTTTAATAGACGAAAGCAACTAGAGGGAACTAGCCCGCCCACGTCCCATGTTTTCGAGGAGGACACTCCCCCACAGCCTTCAGGGCAAGGGTTTTAATTTATACCTTGGGGGTATATAAAGTTTTTATAGAAGGCGTTGTCGTAGAAACTTCAAAACAGGGTCATTCGATTGGAAATTCATAGGGCTAGTACCCTTTTTAATAGTCGAAAGTGATTGGATGGCAACTAGCCCCCCCTCCCCCAAGTCTATCATTCACCCAAACACATCCAATCAAAATTTTGAGATAGCCATTTTGTTCAGCGTAGTTGATTTCCAGATAGAAAATATGTTTTTGAGGAGGACACTCCCCCACAACCCTCAGGGCAAGGGTTTTAAGTTATGCTCAGGGCGCATATAAGGTTTTTATTGAAGGCGTTGTCATAAAAGCTTCAAAGCAGGCTCATTCGATTGGAAATTCAAAGGGCTAGTATCATTCTTCATTGTCGAAAGTGATTAGAGGGGAACTAGCCCCTCCCCCACGCCCATCATTCTCCCAAACAAATCCAATTAAAATTTTGAGAGACCCATTTTGTTCAGTGTAGTTGATTTTCACATAGATAATACGTTTTTGAGGAGGACACTCCTCAACAACCCTCAGGGCAAGGGTTTTAAGTTTTATCCTGGGGTGTATAAGGTTTTTATAGAAGGCAATGTCATAGAAACTTCAAAAGGGACTCATTTGATTGGAAATTCAAAGGGCTAGTGTTCCTTTTAATAGTTGAAAGTGATTGGAGGGAAACTAGCCCCCCCCAAGTCCATCATTCACCCAAGTACATCCAATCAAAATTTTGAGATAGCCATTTTGTTCAGCGTGGTTGATTTCCAGATAGAAAATATGTTTTTGAGGAGGTTACTTCCCCACAATCCTCAGGGCAAGGGTTTTAAGTTATGCCCAGGGGGCATATAATGATTTTATAGAAGGTGTTGTCGTAGGAACTTCGAAACAGGCTTATCAAAGGGCTAGTGCCCTTTTTAATTGTCGAAAGCGATTGGAAGGCAAATAGCCCCCCCCCTCCCATGCCCATAATTCCACGGATTACATCCAATCAAAATATTGAAATGGCCATTTTATTCAGCGTAATTGTTTTACAGATATAAAATATGTTTTTGAGGACGATAATCCCTCACATCCTTTGGGACAGCGATTTTAAGTTAATCCCTGGGGGTAATTAAGGTTATTACAGAAAATGTTGTCGTAGAAACTTAAAAAAAGCTCATTCGATTGGAAATTCAACGGGCTATTGCGCTTTTTAATAGTCGAAAGTGATTGGAGGGCAACTTGCCCCCCCCCCAAGCCCATCAATCCCCCAAACAAATCCAACAAAAAATTGTAGATATTCAATATTTACAGCGTAGTTGATTTACAAATAGATAATAGGTTTTTGAGTAGGATACTCCACCACAGCCCTAAGGGCAAGAGTTTTAAGTTATGCCGTGGGGGCATATAAGGTTTTTATAGAAGACGTTGTCGTAGAAACTTTAGAAAAGGGCTCCTTCGATTTGAAATTCAAAGGGCTAGTGCCCTCTTTAATATTCGAAAGTGATTAGTAATATTTTGTTGTTGTTGTTGTTTAGACCAGGGTACTTCGTTTCGAACGGGTTGTCGTGGGAACTTCGAAATGGGCTAATTCAATTGAAAATAGAAAGGCCCGATGCCCTTTTTTAATAGTCGATAGTGATTGGAGGGCTACTAATCCCCCTTCTACTCTCACCCACCCCATTTTCCAATATGTTTAAAAACTGAAAGTTGCCTCAAGATTAAATCAAAATCCACTGTGTTAATGCTAATTCCCAATAAGGCATCTCAGCAGTATCCCAAGAACGACTGAGGGTATTATGTTCAAACTTTCGAGGCTACTTCTGCTCTTAAAATTTAACCAAATCAAAATAGTGTAAATGCATCAAAGCCATCAAAGAAAGTAAATAGATTTTTTTGCGAACGGTATCAAGTTTTCCATGAAACTAAGTTAAACAGTACTATTTTTGTCCAGATCTTTAAAATGGTGTATGTTGTTAAAATTCCTGAAAATTTTTCTCGAGCATACAAATAGCAGGCCAAACTATAAAGTCTTAAAAAACGAAAAGACTTAAAGTATTATTTTCTTTTTCCCTGAAAAGACTATGTCAATATAAAACGAACAAAAATTAATTAAAAAAAAATTCCTCAAAATAATTTTTTCAAAGAAAAGTGAAGAACTTCATTAAACAAAAAATGAGCAAAAATAAAATAAAATAATCTACCAAGCTCGAAACTACCACAAATCAGCATCGATAAATAAATGTAACCCAAAACGAACAGAAATTAAAATAAATAACTGAGTCAAACTCAAAACGAGCAGAAATTAACACAAGTTGGGCGCAAAACCACTATGCCTTCCCAAGGCCAGAACAAAATTTGCACTTTACTAAAAAAATATAAATATTTTTACTTTTATAACTTTAGTAAATCAAATAATTTTAACATTTTGATTACTAAATATCAGTATATGTATATTAAACTGGGAATGTACATTCATTTGTATTTTTTTCAGTAAAGTGCAAATTTTGTTCTGGCAAAAAAATACAAAGGTTCGCAAAAATGATCAGGGTATAGAGTAAAAATCTCGAGTAAAAATGAAGCAGATTTTTCGAAGTCCCTAGCCTGGGGACCGTCATGTAGGGCATAATTGTCGATAACAACACAGGGTAAGGATGAGGTATGGGATTATTGGGTAAAGTTTTGGGGGAATTAAAGAGTCACTGATAATGTGAAGCAATATCCCGCAGGGACCAAAGTCAGATAAGGCTAAGCCTTGGTAAGGTAATGGTGCAACTGGCCATATAAGGCCACAATAAGCAGTAGTTGGAAGGGACTGACTGTCATTTCTGATCTCCAGAAGAGACTCCTCCAACTCTCTAGGGGCAGGTGCCTTTGAGAACTGATAGGATAGACGACCAGGCTCACTCAATCGATCAATATGTTTAATAACACAAATACCGCCTAAATTCTCCAATTTCTATTTTATCTTCTGAACATCTGTATTTTCCGTTAGGAAGACTAAAACCTCCTTTTTTTATGCTTGCAATTGCGGACTGGTAAAAATTATATGTCTTTTTTCAATTTCTTTTTTCTCTTTGATTTTATCTCAAAAGTTTGGTTAAGCTTAACAAATCGCCTTCAAATAGGAATTATATTCCGCCATTTGATTTCCCACATTGAACTCTTTGCTCTCGCACTGTCCGAGGAAAAGCACCTGCTTTAAAATCGTTTTCAGCCTTTTCTGGCGCAATAACTCCTTTCTTTATTAGAGCATGAGAAGTTGAGAATTTCGGCCTAAAGCCATATTGGTGAGGAGAAATCAAGGATACGGAACACTAATTGACGCCACACAGTTCATACGCTCACAACTCGACCTTAAAAAACTGTATTTGGCTTATTTTTGGATTTTTCTAAGGCCTTTGACACGGTTGATCATAGTATTTTAATAAGTAAATTAAATAGTTACGGTATTCGTGGTGTTCCCCTCTCTTGGTTTGATTCTTATCTATCTGGAAGGGTACAGAGTGTGAGCCTGGGTGAAGTATCCTCTCAGCCCTTACCTGTTCGGAGGGGTGTCCCGCAAGGCTCCGTTCTGGGCCCTATTTTATTTCTCCTGTATATCAATGATCTTGTTATAGACCTGGGCCCTTCAGTGTATCCTGTATTATTTGCTGATGACAGCAACTTCTTCATCACTGGCACCAATCTACCATTGGCAGTAACCTCTGCCCAAGTCCTTCTGAACAGAGTCCAGGCGTGGTGCCTTACGAATAACATGACCATTAATAGCACAAAAAGTCAAATAGTGTTATTCAGAACCCCCTACAACAAAGACGTTATTCAACCTGCTCTTGGTCTCAGGTATTCCTCCGACATCATCCCACAAGTGGAGGTTGCCAAGTTTCTTGGTGTATTTATTGACTCATGCTTGTCATTCTCTAATCATATTTCTTACATCACAGCAATAATTTTGAGACAAGTAGCTATGATTAACCGTGTGAATTATTTTCTTCCTCCTGACATCCTAGTTACCCTCTATTATTCCTTTATTTTTCCTTACCTTTCTTATTGCGGATCAGTTTGGGGAAATACAAAACGGTCCTTCATTAAAAAACTCAAATTTGCCCAAAACCGCGCCATTAAAGCAGTTTTTCGGCTTCCCCGTCTATATCCAACTCGTGATTTGTATTCAGATTTTGGCATAGCTCCACTTGATCAAATCATACAAAAACTAAATTTATCGCTTGCTTACTCTGCTTTCCACAATAATCTTCCACCTCAACTCCTAACCTATTATAATATTAATAATTCGGAAGCCCATTGTCTCCGTTCATCCAATAGAGCCTTTAAAATTCCTAAATGCGTTTCTAGTGCTGCCCAGCAATCTCCCATTTACAAATCTATTATTCAATGGAACAAAATTCCCTCCAGTGTTGAACTAGCCACAGGTTTCTGCAAGTTGTATAAAAATGTAACAAAACTTGATGGTATAATTTAATATTTCCATTTTTAACAAATTTGCTCAAATTAGCTCTGTTTTATTCTTCGATTTTTTTTTTATCTTTCAGTTGCTTTAATTTTTTTTTCTCTTGGTCCTTAACAAGTTATCTTCTAGGATCTTTATTGTTATTAATGTTTGTGTTATGTTTTTATTCGAATAAATTGAAATTGAATTGAAATTCTTTGGGGCCTGATTATGGTCGCCAGTAGTATGAGCATAATTACTTCAAGGACATACCCTCCCTTTTTCTATGGGATTTCAAGGACATGCCCTCCCTTTTCCCGTAGGATTCAAGCGCATGCCCTCTGACGTCACGTGACACACCTGTACAATACGGTCAGCTGTTTCTAGGCAACATTCCCACCATTGGCTCTTGCCAATGGAGCTTAGGTCAGGTGTTTTTATATGACACAGCCCTTTGTTTTCTGTGACAGTCCTCTGACGTCAGAATACACACCCCCGTTTCAAGCGCAAGTTACAACCACGTGACACACCCTCGCCTTTAAAGGGTCATATAAGTGGAGCTACCAACCCCTCAAGCAGTAAAACCTAAGCAATACGGTTACTGATTCTATTAAAGGGAACATAGCTGTCAAGACTCCGTGACACACCCCTTTGGACTCCAATGACGTCATATGACTTACCCCGTTTCAAGCGGACTAATATGCTTAACTTTGGGTCAGGAGCCCATGGGGGAATCCCGCTTGTAACGTAACGACAGCTCACACCTTACGTAATTATTGTGCAACACTATCACATTTTATTTTTTTTCCAAAAGCCCCCAAAGCGTTTTTTTCATTAACTTAATGGCGGCATATACTTTATGTAAGGTCAGCCCATCTTACGCATGGATGGTGCATTCATCACTACCAAATAATACCATTTTGACATTTTTCGACCAAAAGCCTAGAAATTTGCTTTTTCGGCGTCTCATTTTTCGCTCGAAATACCTTTCATTTTTTTCTTTTTCTAGAGTTTTTGACCCCGCCAGGACTCGAAAGGTCATTCCCTTCCAATGGTACAGCGCCCCAAGCAAGTCGTCAATGATACCATTCACAGTATATTGTATCTGGAACCATGTTCTAAAAATAGCCCATTGCGTGACACCTAAGATTCCCCATATTTTGGCAAACACTAAAATGATGTGCTTACAGCCAAAATTTGGCACGCACTCGGAAAACATGTGTTTCCAGGAGACATTTGCTCTCAAGATATTAATAACGATAAAATGAAAATGTATCGTTTTCTTCACACGGGTTGTTAGATTTCACACTATCGAGACAATACGCCCCCCCCCCTCTACCATGCAATACCGGAGGAATAAGGTTGATATTCGATGCAAATTTAAGACACATTAAGAGCTTCTAAGGAAAATATCCATTTCTTTTAGTATCTGTTATATTTTCACCTCTTCCATGGGAAAAATTCCTTAATGTCTCCACCCTAACTTTTAAGCTGTAGTTCATCCCACAATGACATTACATGACCCCCCCCCCCCAATCCTGACAAGACATCATATCCACCTAGACATTTTTCAGGCATTTCAAATTAAAAACTATGTCTTTAAATCCCGTGATTCAAGTTTTTTGCAACCCAAGCCAATCATTAGTGCCCCACAAAATACTCCATACCGCCATGGCATTTCACACATGTGACACCCTCCCCACCCCCTGGATGACCTAATATTAGTAATATATTTAAACCATAGTAAGAGGTATAATTGAAAGACTGTTAACGAAATAAGCTGTTTCATTGAGTATTGTTAGCTTTAAATCCCCCTCTAGCAAAAATTCCAATTAACACCTCCCATCTTATCTTTAAGCTCTAGAGTAAGTATACTCAATGACATGCATACCACCTTGGTAAATTATTGATGATATTAAACACCCCCATGACATCGCTACATCTCCCCCAAAACATCTTCAGGCATTTTCTAATAAAAATTATGCTTTTAAATCCCGTGATTCAAGTTTTTGCAATAAAGTCCTATCATGATGCCCCCACAAAACACGCCACACCACCATGGCATCACCCCCATCCATCACCGTATGGCACCAGACTTTACTTTTAGTTCACGCAGTTTTTCCCATATTAGGCTTCTTTAGTCGACTGTAGTTTGTTTATTTTTTGTTTTATAGTTTTGATTGAGTTAAGAAATTTCTCGTGTGATAAGTTGTTGAGTACATTGTGTTTTCGTAAACGTGTGCTGACTTTGCCATTGTCAAGTTTCATGTATTGACATGGGCGTAGGCAGCATATTGTCTAGGGGGGGGGCAGTCGATAGTATGATATAAGGCCTTTTATCAACTGCTTTTCCAACCCTCTGCTTTTTCAGCCATATCTAATATAAATTTGAAGGTTAAGGGGGGGGGGGCAGCTGCCCCCCCCCCCCCCCCCCCCTCCCTACGCCCTTGTGTATTGACTTGATATGGTTTAATTTCGCCATATTGAGTTTTCAGATGTGTATATTGATTTTTCGGTTATTGAGCTTCCTGTATCGACTCAAGGGGGTTGATAGCCATGCTATATTTCTTTAATGAATTGTGGGGCTTTTATTTTGGATATTAGGGATTATCTACTTGGCTAACATAAGTGTGGCGTGATAATTGTACACTCTTATAAATCGCTCAGGGTCAACTACGCTCCTCTGGAAAATCTAAATATCTACGTCCCAGATATTAGTTCTTCTGGCACAGCAAATTATTACCAATTCACTGCTTTATAATCCCGAACTAGGAAGGCTTACTCACCTTCAAAAAAAACGTGACAAATTCTCCCTAAATTTCTATACAAATTACTTCTTAATACAAGGTATTAAAATCAGTATCAGAGAGGAAATCGGATAATGACTGTACTTGAGCCATAAGGGCTTCATATTTAAATGATTAAGTACAGAAGGCGAGTCTACAAGCCACAAGTCGGCTTTTTCACATGCAACTCCTGCACTAGTCTAGTGTACTCGACGCACTTGATCTGTTAGTTCCTTGTAAAATCGTTGTGGAAAAAGTTCCACGACGATCGCACAATCGCAGACGACTTTACACACCATTCGCTGGCTTTTGAGTGAGATAGCTTGTAAATTACCCATATTTAATTACGTTAGCTTGTGCACAAGCTGCTAGTAGCATGGGAAAATATTGTATTATATTTAGAAATCTTAGCCTTTACAGTAGACGACAACACGCGATTTCCACATTCCACATGCCAGCTAGTTGGCAACTAAGCAAGTGGGAAATTTTGTGTGTATTCGACTATTAGCGTACTCGCCAACTCATTGGCTTCTTACAAACCGGCTTTCTAGCTTGTAAACTCGTAACGTGTACTTAAGGCTTAAGGTTTTATACAACATTTCCATTGATATGACTGGTGGAAGTTCCAAATAATGTGAATCTCTAGTGCCCAATTCTCTGAAGTTCAAAGAGTTAGGAGTCATGACCGAAAAAAATCAAGACCCGAACCCAACGACTTTTTATTGAGCTAAAAGAAGAAAAACGTGGCTGCTTGTGGTCAGTCGGTGTAATTTTGACGAAGTGTGTTGCAAACTATTAATGAAAGCTGACTGTGAGACCAAGCAGCCAGAAAACCATTTTAGCAAAATTTGGGAGTAAGAGCAGGGGCTGAGGAGGAGTAGACCCTCTTGTAAGGAATATTTTCTGTTTATTTTAAGTTTTAATGTCGCCCTTAACTTTCATATAAAGAAATTCTAACTTTAATTTGTATAAAGACGGCAATGCTCCAATTGAAACGAATATTTGTGGAGCAGATCAACACACACTATCTCACCTGTACCTAAAAGTACTTGGCGAATTTACTATAGAAAATTGTCATCAATTTCATTGGGCGTATTACAGCGAAAGCAGAAAGCACAAAACTGAATATACTAGCAGGATTTTTCTTCAGTAGTGTACTGGATAACTAACTCTCTCACGGTCCTACATTTTTTAGTCTACTAAGTAGTAAACAGTGTTTTTAGGAGGAATTCTGTTAGTTATCTAGTAGCTGTACAGCTTCCACATTACTGTCCTTCGAATTATAATGTTCACGGTTCTTGCCGTGCTGTGCATTATTCTCTTTTACTGTTAGCATCTTAAATCTATTTTCCAACAGAATTCCTTTTACATTTAAGATGTAAGCAGTCAAAAATGATTGAAGTCTGTTTTTTTTTAAATTTTGCTTCCTTAAATATACTCTTCTGACTGTACAATTTTCATTTGTTGTATTTTTCAGCTTTAGGTTTCAGTTTTGTTATCTCTTTTGAAGCATTCAGTATGTTATTTTTTATTGTCTATGGTCAAGTTTTTATTTATTGTTCTGTAACAAGTTTATTTAATCATTTTATTTTAAGAAAATAAGTTATATTATCTTCATTGTGTTTATGCTTTTACAGGCCCTGACATTTTTCGCACTATTTATTATCCTCCAAGTGGACTCGAAGGCTATTGAGGATTTGCAGGCAGAAGAAAGCCAAAACATCGATTTGATATCGGATGGTAATAAGGTTAGTAAGTTCAATACACGAGCACTTCCCTCAGTTGCAATGGAACATTTTTGACCCAATTTTAACAAGTATTTGCAGTTTGAGACCCATATTGTTGATCTGAGTCTTTTACTATTTTTTCGGAAAGTATGGAGGTCCTGTGAGGAGTAAAGCACTGAAATGAACTTTGAAGACATGTTGTAGATGAAATATTCGGAGCTCATGTGTGAGCCAAACAGATCATCTGTTAGCAAAAAGGCGCTTATTTATACAGTAGTATAGCTTTAATCACTAAGAAACACTTATTTTAACAATATTTAATGAAACGAAACAATAGAAAACAACTCATGCATATTATTTCCTTCCAAAATACCAGTATTAATATACTTTGCTTTTTTATTGTTCCTGATCTTTTGACCCTATTACTGGCACAAACTCCTCATTTGACCCCACATTATTACAAAATAATTTACTTTCATAAATCTTGTGATTTAAGAAATAGGGCCAAAAACTGAAGCAGATCCTGACCAGTTTCTTCGTACATTCGGCCTAAGAAAGGACCATCCGGAAACCTAGCCGGAAGTGCTAGGAGGTTAACCCTTCCTGACATATACTACGTAATTTCTTCAGCCTTTAAACTTGCAATGATTTATGCCCAGACCCCTATCAATTACTGGTAAACTCCAAGAGACTTCGAGGCTAAGTACGCTAAGACCTCGAACTTCGAGGCTGCGAGGTAAAGATCTAAGTACGCACTTAGGAATATCTTCCAGAAAATACGGAATGTTTTACTAACATATGACATAGAGGTCAACCAAAAATTGCTTTGGAGCTTGTAAAGGGAATGTAAACGGGCCAACATTTGTAGGCGTATTTTTGGAGGGATTGTACGGCAATGGTAGTGATGGTGACAACGTTCCCCAAATTAGAGACAACAATAACGGTGCAAAATTGACAGTGACAATATAGTCCCTATGACAGCCACAACGATGTTATTCATCGCTGTCATGTTATCATGATAATCATGTTAATCATGATGCTCTCTCTCTCTCTCTCTCTCTCTCTCTCTCTCTCTCTCTCTCTCTCTCTCTCTCGCTCGCTCTCTCGCTCTCTCTCTTTCTTTCTCCCTCTCTTTTTTCTTTCTCTCTCTCTCTCTCTCTCTCTCTCTCTCTCTCTCTCTCTCTCTCTCTCTCTCTCTCTCTCTCTCTCTCTCTCTCTCTCTCTCTCTCTCTCTCTCTCTCTCTCTCTCTCTCTCTCTCTCTCTCTCTCTCTCTCTCTCTCTCTCTCTCTCTCTCTCTCTCTCTCTCTCTCTCTCTCTCTCTCTCTCTCTCTCTCTCTCTCTCTCTCTCTCTCTCTCTCTCTCTCTCTCTCTCTCTCTCTCTCTCTCTCTCTCTCTCTCTCTCTCTCTCTCTCTCTCTCTCTCTCTCTCTCTCTCTCTCTCTCTCTCTCTCTCTCTCTCTCTCTCTCTCTTCCTCTCTCTCTCTTTCTCTCTCTCTCTCTGTCTCTTTCTCTTTCTCTCTCTCTTTCTCTTTCTCTTTCTCTCTTCTCTCTCTCTCTCTCTCTCTCTCTCTCTCTCTCTCTCTCTCTCTCTCTCTCTCTCTCTCTCTCTCTCTCTTTCTCTTTCTCTTTCTCTTTCTCTCTCTCTCTCTCTCTCTCTCTCTCTCTCTCTCTCTCTCTCTCTCTCTCTCTCTCTCTCTCTCTCTCTCTCTCTCTCTCTCTCTCTCTCTCTCTCTCTCTCTCTCTCTCTCTCTCTCTCTCTCTCTCTCTCTCTCTCTCTCTCTCTCTCTCTCTCTCTCTCTCTCTCTCTCTCTCTCTCTTCTCTCTCTTCTATTTCTCTTTCTCTTCTCTCTCTCTATCTCTCTCTCTCTCTCTCTCTCTCTCTCTCTCTCTCTTTCTCTTTCTCTTTCTCTCTCTCGCTCTCTCTCTTTCTCTCTCTTTCTCTCTCTTTCTCTCTCTTTCTCTCTCTCGCTCTCTCTCTCTGCTCTCTCTCGCTCTCTCTCTTTCTCTCTCTCTCTCTCTCTCTCGCCCTCCAATCTTTTTGGTCACTTAAAAACGGCACTAGAACTTTTAATTTTGGTTCGAATGACCCCTCTTCCGATGTTCTAGGATCACTGGGTCGATACGATCACCCCTGGGAAAAACAAAACCAAAAATAAATTAACACACATCCGTGATCTTACTTCTGGCAAAAAATACAAAATTCCACATTTTTGCAGATTGGAGCTTGAAACCACTACAGTAGGGTTTTCCAATACGCTGAATCTGATAGTTTGATTTCCATTAAGATTTTACTACTTTAAGAGGATGTGTTTGCCTTTTTTAGAAATCAGGCAAATTTTCTCAGGCTTGTAGTCTTTAATCAGTACAACTAAACTTAATTAAACTTATATTTTTAAAATCAGCAAAATAAGTAGATTCTTTTTATATATCTATTGGTATCAAAATTCCGTTTTTTAGGGTTTCCGTTACTATAGAGCTGGGTCGCTCCTTATTTACAGTTCGTTACCACGAACTGTTTGATACGTTAAAATGTCGAAGAATAAAATTCTGATGTATCAAATCAACTTTATACAGTTTAAAATTCTGGATTTGACGTTTATAGTTCCTAATCTTGGAAACGAAGGAAAATCACATTTTAGCATGGATGTTATGATTGCTGTGTCTCAAGGGATTTCAGCACATTATCAACAAGTGTCCGATAATCAAAGAGGACCATCTATAAGCGATACTGAATCAATGGATTGGAAAAAAGAACCGACAGCGAAGAAAATAAGCATTCAAGGAAATAGAAGCTGGCGAAAAAGATTTAAAGTACAGTGATAGCTGTATATGAAACCCAATGGATTTAGAAAACTTACAGAACTTACCCTCAGAGGCAATGTTAGTGATAGCAAAGAATGTGTTGACCTTCTCGCAACTGCCTTTCAAAACGACTTGGAACACGAGATATTCTGATAAGTGGACTTAGACTAGTCCTAGAGGAAATGCTATGCAGAATTAGCTGATAGCTAAGGGTTGACAAAAAAAGGTTTTGCGTATATCTTGGTGTCCAACACTTGTTTTTAGGCAATTGAAGCATGCTGATTAAAAATATGCAAACCGTTTGTATCACCCGCCGATTTTGAGATATCCAACTTCATGACGTTTCATCTCAAGAAATACACCTAAATGAGATTGAAAAATTTTTTTTTATCGATTTCTCGAAAACCTGAGGTGATAGAGCAGCAGAATTTTCAGATTTGGAATCAGCATGAAAACTGCCTTAGAAAAAGTAAATATTATGTCAGATATCTCTGGCTTGTTATTTCGTGAATCAACGAGGACCTACTAAAGGTGAAACCAAATCAAAAGGAAAAGATAAAAGAACCGATAGTGAAAAAAATAAGGATTGATTACATTATACAAACTGACAAAGCAGATCTATGGGAAGTTCCTAGATCAAAGAAAGATTATTGTCAAGTGATTAATTTTTCCTAGAAAGTCATTTCAAGCAAAATTTACACTTATAACATATATTTATAATTATTATAATTAGTCAAGTGGTTATCACGCTACACTTAAAATTCTTTGTCCGGAAGGAAGAAGTTCGAGTTCTGATGTCGCTCGTTATTTGGGACAGGGGTCAGTGGCGTGGCTCCGTAAGCTCAGCCAGAGTCTACCCAGCTCTAAATGGCTATCTGGAGAAATCTCGGAAAGGTAATCGGGATGGTTGACCCCCCCCCTATTGCACTTCCTGACTGAGGGGTCATGCAACGGATATCAATGTCACGACATTTTGACTGACGAATTCAGACGTTTCGAATTGGACTTATTAGGAGTTTCAGAAACTCATATCCCAGGGGTAGGAAGCATGAAATTAGGTGATATAGAATTTGTTTACTCAGGCAGGAATGATGGGTACATAAGCTGGGAGTAGGGCTCATGATGAATAACTAAGCTGCTAAGTTTTGTTTAGGTTGGAAAGGTATTAATAATAGAATGCTAATCGCTCATTTTATGACTAGAAGTGCAGGGTATCAGTCATAGTAGTATACGCCCCTGTTGAACCGTCTGAGGGACATACTGGTGACTCAGATGAATTTTACTTAATGCTACAGGAGCAATTAAAAAGGGCCCCAGGCTGAAATATGATGTTTTACTGGAAGAATTTAACGCCCATGTTGGTAGAAATAGGGATAGATGGTATTCCAGCCAAGGTAAATTTGGTTTAGGAAAAGAAAACAGTAATGGATACAGACTTTTGCAATTTTGTAGGTATAACAATCTAGTTATAACCATTACGGGGTTTGGTCATAAAATGGCCCATAAGTTAACTTGGTATTCACGTGATGGTAAGACAGCTAATCTTATTGATTATATTATTGTAAATCGAAGACTGGCCGGATCAATACAAAGTATTAGGGTAAGTAGCAGTGTTGTTATTGATGTTAAAAGTAAAGATCACCATCTAGTAGTGTTAAGGGTTAATTTAAAGCTGAAATATCGGAAGGGCAACTACCTCCCGGGAAGTTGTGATGTTGGTAGACTCCAGGATGACAATTTGAGAGAAACTTTCCTGGAACAGTTGAATACTAAACTTGAGAGTTTAAAATTTGATAATGTGGAAGATGGTTGGAATAATTTTAGAAAAATAATTTGTGAAGTTGCTGAAGGTGTATTAGGGAAGAAAGCTTGAACTGCAGCTAAGAATATTAGTGGAAAACCTTCATGTTTAATAGAAAGGAGAAAGGACTTGTGCAAGAATTATCTGAGTGATAGATCGAATGAAAACAAAAGGAATGTAAAGAAAGTGGAGAAAGCATTAAAATATGAACTAAGGAGGTGTGAAGTAGAGGCCATGGATAAAATTGCCAAGGATCTGGAAGATGCAGCTAAACGGCATAATAGTAAAATATTGTACTGGCACGTTAACAAATTGAGAGGGAGTAGTCAATCCGGACTTGGCCGAGTTAAAGATAGGAATGGGGCCGCAATTAGCGATAAGGGAAAAATTAAAGAGAGATGGGCCGAACATTTTGAGAACTTGCTTAACCGAGATAGAGTTGCAGGAAAAAATACAGAGGAAAATGAAAAAGTTTGTGATACCTTGGATGTGAAGGAAGATTTGTTTTGTGAGGAGGAATTAGCAACAGTACTAAAAGGGTTAAAGAAATGAGTTTCTTAAATATGGTGGCTCTGAGGTTAGAAATAAGTTACTGAAGATGATGAATATGATTTTTGAAAGAGGGGAAGTACCTAACGATTTTAGGAAAACCTTAATTAAGCCACTTTGTAAGAAAGGTGATAAAAGTGAGTGTGGTAATTATCAATGCATTAATCGGGTCTCTGTAGGTACTAAATTACCAAGTAATATGATACTTTTTAAACTGAGAGAGGCCGTAGACAAAGTTTTAAGAGAAGAGCAGTGCGGTTTTAGAAAAGGTAGAGGATGTATCGACCAATTTTTCACTCTTAGGCTGATAACTGAGTAGTGCTTAAATGGTTAAAAACCTTTGTTCGCCAGCTTTATGGATTATGAGCAAAAGTTTGATTCTCTTGATAGAAGACCCTTAGTAAAGGTTTTATACTTTTATGGTATACAAGACGAATAAATTAAAGTGATTAGTGCTATGTACGAGAATAACACTGCTGCAGTTAGGATAGGAAATGAGGTTAGCAGCTGGTTTTGTATTAAATCAGGAGTTAAGCAGGGCTGTGTTCTATCCCCCTTTATATGGATTATTTGGATGGACTTTGTCTTAAGGAGCACAGGAAAGGCAATGGGAGACCACGGTATCAAATGGGGAGGAAAAAGTCTCCTGGACTTGGATTATGCTGATGATTTAAGCATCCTAGATGAAAGTGTGAGCAAAATGAATGAAGTTTTAGAGGTTTTGCGAGTTCAGGGTGCTAGAATAGGGTTGAAAGTTAATGTTAGGAAGACTAAGTCACTAAGGCCAGGAATAAGTGAAGATGAAAATGTGACATTCAGTAATGAATAGATTAATTAGGTGGGCAGCTTCACTTACCTTGGTAATATTATTAGTAAAGATGGTGGGAGCAGTGAAGATGTTAAATATAGAATAGCCAAGACTCGGGGTATTTTTTCACAGTTAAAAAAAAGTTTGGTACAGTAGGAAGATAAGTCTGTAAACCAAGATTAGAATATTAGAAGCTACAGTGATGACAGTGGTCAAATATGGCTCTGAAGCATGGACACTCAGAAAAGCGGATGTAGATTTGCTAGATGTTTTCCAGAGAAATTGCTTAAGGATTGTTCTGGGTACCTGACTGACTGACCGTATTTCAAACAATAGGCTATACGAAAAATGTGGTTCAATACCACTCTCTAGGGCTATAACGAAAGAAAGGTTGAGCTGGCTAGGGCACGTTGTGCGGATGAAAGATGACAGATTGCCGAAGATTGTTCTTTTCGGCCAACCGTCTAGGGCTAAACGGAAAGCAGGTCGTCCTCGTTTGGGGTGGAACGACGTCATAAAGAAAGATTTAAAGGAAATGGGAACTTCATGGGCTGGTGTAAAAAGGTAGGCTTTGAATAGATTGGGATGGAGGAGGAGCGTGCGTGGCTGTGTTGGCCTCAGGCGGCTTGGTGCTGCGGGGAGTTGTTAGTAGTAGTAGTAGTATATCTGAGAGTTTGATGTTGCATTTTAGCCCAGTTTTACTCTAATGCGGAGTTTGTAAAAATTACGCCAGTTGAAATTTTCTCATAAGAAACTGCTACGCGACACAATGTTGGTTATGCTAGGCTACTTTTGGTTTAAGAATCAATTAAAAAAAATAAATACACGATTTTCTTCATAATTTTGTCATAAGATTCAGTTGTAGAAGATTTATTTGTGTTTTGAAGTGTTCTCTTAATATTAGTGAATTACAAATTATTGTTGTCTTAGGTGTGGACTAATTTAGCATTAATTAATGTAAATCTTTAAGTTCTAAGCTTTGAAATATTGTCAATGATAGCATTCCCTCCTCCCATAGATTTTTATTTCCTCGTTTTCTATTATTAGTGATTGTATTTTTTTTTCTTTGAGCTCGTTTTAATTCTTTTCATTGTAACTTAAATTTGGATGTTGCCACTCCGGCAGGTTGTCGTCTTATGATCTTTCTGTCCCTCCATTGTCCCCCCTTTCATCAGCTCCGTAGCATTTTAGAATTCAGAACTGTTCTTTGCACTACAAAGATTGACGATACTAGGTAACTTATGGGAGAATGTTACAAAATTGTGCGCATATTACCGTCATTAGAGCTGGAGTTAGGATTCAAACGTTTAGACTCCTAAGTCAATAGTCGGGGGGATTGGTCTTTGTACGAGATCTGTATTTGGTACAATTTCTTCCTCACAAGTGAAACTTATAGGTGTCATTACATAGCCTGGAGTGTTCAACTGCAGACTCTGAATATTAAACATGTTTTTAAAAACTTCTCACACTTTTTTGCAAATACACTTTTTAATTACCACCTTGCTGTGGTTAAAGCCAAGTTTTCACTGATTAAAGTGTGACTCTATGAATGAAAATTTTCTCTTTAGTTGTATGTTCTCCACGGTTGGCACTATGTCAAAATTAAAATTATTAGGGGGTGGCAACCCTGCTGCTTTAAAGGTGACCAAAGCCAAGATATTTGTATTTGTGTCTAACTATTCGTGTTTCTGCTTATTTTAGCATAAATCTTTCTTTTTTTCAAGACTTTTCAAAGGGACTCCTTAGGATAGTTCTATAGATTAAAAAAGATATTTCCCCTTCTCAATTTAAGGGTAGCAAGATGCCATCATTTGGCTTTATACGTATGAACTTAAATAAGAAAAAAAGAGAACCTTAAAAGAAAGCTGTTTCTCTTTCTCTCTCTCTTTTTTTCTCTCTCTCTCTCTCTCTCTCTCTCTCTCTCTCTCTCTATCTTTCTCACTCTCTTTTCTCTCTCTCTCTCTCTCTCTCTCTCTCTCTCTCTCTCTCTCTCTCTCTCTCTCTCTCTCTCTCTCTCTCTCTCTCTCTCTCTCTCTCTCTCTCTCTCTCTCTCTCTCTCTCTCTCTCTCTCTCTCTCTCTCTCTCTCTCTTCTCTCTCTCTCCGTTTTTTAATCAAATCGAATGAACAACCGATATAAACAAATATTTAATTTACGCGCTGATTTAGTAATATTTTTTTAGGCATTGTAATTTACGCGCTGATTTAGTGATATTTTTTTAGGCAGTGCTGTATAAGAAATAACTAGAAATAGTGATAAATCACTAGGAGTGACAAACCAGACTCTGACCATTTAAACGGATAAACTCGAAAGTTACTCAGCCATGAAATTAGTATATTATAAATGTGCATATCATAAATATATCATCATAAATTAGCATATCATCATAAATAAATATATCATATATTATGAAAAATCGTGAATTCTATTTTTAGTGAAGAAAACCTCCATAGCAGCAGATACAAAAATAAAAAAAAATAATCGTGGATCAAAAATTAGAAATCAAAGGATACACTGCCCCAAACAGTTTAAGTAGGTGCAGCTTTCTTTTGTAAGTGCAGTTGTCTTTTGAAGCCAAAGAATTGTCACCGTTTGAACTTTAAGAACAAAAAGTGTTGTTAAATGTGACTGATTATCATTACCTAATTTTTCTCATGGCTCAACGAAGCAATGCTGACATAAATGTAGTACTGCCCTAAAACTCCACAATTCTGAAAAAAAAAGAAAAATCTCAGAAAATCGTGATTTTCAGGTATGTAAATACCTGAAGCGAGTTCAGGAGGGGGTTTTAAGGGGCAACAGACGAGGCACTTGTCCCGGGCGCAGAAATGTTAGCGGCGTAAAATTTCAAATAAATAATCTATCGGTTATAGTCATTTGTATTTTTGAAACTCTATAGGCGCAGTTAATAAATGAAAATAATTAATAAATGATTAGTTAATTTATCGAATAAATCTAAAATTATTTAATAACAATAATTAAAGAATTTAAATAATAAATTAGAAATAATTAAAAATAAATTATTAATTAACTAATTAATTGAAAATAATTTCATTAATAAATGAACATTATGTTAAAATTTGGCTTAAAAGTTTTTAGGGAGACGGTGGGGGAGGACGCTATTCAAGATTTTACCCCAGGCACAAGAGAGGTCAGAACCGCCACTGAGTCAGGTAAACAAAAAAAAATGTCCTTATTTTAGTTTCCTTCTTCCTTTAAGGATGCAATGATCTAATGCAGTGGTTCTCGAACTGTGGTACGAGTACCCCTTGGAGGTATGCAAAATTTTTAGGGGCTACGCGACCGGCCAACAAAAAAATAAAAAAAAACCTTTTAAATCTAGGACTGGCAATTTTATTTACATTTTGAGCTACAGTTTACATAGTACCGGTAACTGAGAAGGAGTACCTTAAATGTTTTGTGGGTAAAAAGGGGTACAGTGTCTAAATAAGTTTGAGAACCACTGATCTAATGCATTGACGTTGCGATCCAAACTATTAAACGAGGGAATTTATCTAATTTGTGTCTAAGAGGCTAAATTAACGATGTTAATTTTTCTTTTAGCAACAAGCCACATACGAATTTGGATACAACGTTGACGACCCAAGGGAGCTGAGTAGCCACGCTCATCACGAAACATCTGAAGATGGCAGAACTAAGGGTGAATACCAGGTGACGTTGCCAGATGGAAGAATTCAAGTAGTTAACTACATAGCCGATGATCTTGGCTACAGAGCCAATATAACATACATCGATCCTGTGACTGGTCATATTGAAGTTATAAATCATGGCGAAAGAGCAGGAAATAATAAACCACCCCTTAGAGAATTAGAAGAACAAATAAAAATAGTTGCAAAAAATAAAAGACGAAAACCAAAGTACGGTTTCCATGATCCTGAGGGGATAATTAAGACAGATTTGCAGGGTAAATCGCAGGAGAAAGAAGCAAAATACAGAGACAAAGAAGACGAGAGGAAGGAACAGTATAAGAACAGTTTCTTAGATCAAGATCCTTATGAAAGTGGGGAGAAAAAATATAGAAATATAAATTATGAAGTTATCAGCTTAAATTCGAAAAGACCGCTTCACTCACGGCCGCACAGGATTCCGGTTAAGTTTAAACACCCCGGTCATCAAAATTCCCCAGAGCACTTTGAAGGTTTTGAGACAGATGTACCATCTGCTAAAAAACGTCCAAATATTATCCCACAGTCGGAAGTTAATGCTGACCCTGAAAATGCCTCAAATTATAAGATTAATAACTTTGAATCACAGTTTGAAAGAGAAAAATATCAATCAGAGGACATCGATGACATAATTGCTGAACTGAAACAAAAAGCTGAGAATGAAGATTTGACTTTGGATGAATACCCTCCTCAAGCAGACAGCTTTCATCATGTGATTGACTTAAGTAGCACACCCTTTGAAAGGGGGAAATACTCTGCTTCAATTAATGGGGGTTACCCCAAAGACACCAAAAGTGAAGTTACGACAGAACCCTCAGATTTATTTGCTACTCCACTTTTTTATCCAGAATATAATTATGAGCCACATTACTTCGATAATAGTAAGAACAGGTTCAAAGAAGAGCCAACCTTGACACAAGAAATCCCCTTTGCAGTGCCAAACCTTGGCTATTCTAAAGCAAATGAGCCAGAGCTTAAACCTATTTCTAGTATACCTGTCTCAGATAAAACACCAGAATTTAAGCCTAGTCCCTTAATTTCCCAGTATGTTGACTATGGAAACCGACCACTAAAAATATATTCTTCCGGTACCAAAACCCGTCCAATAAAATTTAAACCCTCTTTCCAGCTGGCCCCACGTCCTGAAAAGCTTGTCGTTGGAAACGTTCGCCACCAAATATCTCACGTTGAAGAATTAAAACCTAAGGAAAGAGTTTATACTACACAAACGCCCCCTAGTTTTGCAATACTGGAGAAAAAACCAGCATCACGACTGCCGGTTCATCTTGACAACATTCACAAACCTACTGAAAAGACAATATATTTTAACTATTTTGATCCGAATGATCTTCTCACAACGAAAACCCCTTTGACAGAAGAGCAAGAAAAGAATGAAAATTTTTCTAAGTTTTACGAGCCTCTTTTCAGAGATCAGATACCTCTGTATGAATCAAGCTACAAATTACAGACTAATAATACAAAAGCTGTGCTAGAAAATGTTGAGCGAGACAAAGTATATTCTTATGATGGTGAAAAAAACACGAACAGTTTTGATCAGCCGAATCAAAAACTACCCACGTACAAAAACGATTTTGGAGAGAGTTTACAGTTAAGTGAAACTATAGACATAAAAGACAATTCTAAAACAAACAATGATAATATCCTTCTTTTCACTACAAAAACCCCAACCTTCAATTATGTAAATGACTACTTCATACCAACAGCTACTCAAAACCCACCAGCTTTTAATAACCCAACAGTTTCATGGAAGACATATATGAAGGACTCGGATGGGGACATTGGAGCAAATGATCCCCTTTCCTCGAATTCTGGTCAACCAAATTATCCCTTCAAAGAAGAAAACAATCGTTATCCTATTGCCAACATAGAGAATAAACCTTCCCCGAAAGACGAGCCGTCTCATAAGGACTCTGCCTACATATCACATCCCAATTATTCAAAAGCTATATATAATAATTCAGAAACTGAAAAACCATACCCAATGGAGGAACAAGATACTCAGTTTTACAATTTAAAGACTGGAACAAAAAGTGTAATAAATAATTCCTTTAAGCCGTCTATACGGGTTGTACCAAATGAGGAATCGCAATACCCCCAAAGCTATAAGATAGACCAGGAAAAGGGTTATAAAGGAAGCGTCCTATTAAATGAGCCCAATATCCATATATCAGATAGTAAAAGCTTTGAACCTAGTTTCAAGCAATCTACCGTGACAGGATTGAAGCAGACAATTATAAAACCGCAGTCATCTCTGAGCATAAGTCATCTAGATAATGACTCTGAGATTAACAGTGAATTTAAATCAAATGATTCACCTTATAACCCTTACTACAAGGAACCCGGAAATAGTGTTCTAAGTTTTAAGGGATCGTCAACAGAGGCTCAAAATATCGAGGTAGGTAATACAGATGATACTACTGCGTTTAATTATATAAAAACACCTACTGTATGGGATGCCAATAAAGTTGAGACAGCTAATGAAGGATTTTACGCAGCTAAAGACACTTTTCAATTGAAGAAGAACAAAGACCAAGAGATTAGTGAAATGGTTATTAAAATTGTTGAACCACCTAGAGATATCTCCTCTAACTACAATAGTCAAACTTCGCTACCAGCTGCAAAAACAGTCACCAGGCCAAGTTTAGCTTTAGATGACATAAATGAACGGAGGAAAGAGCCTTTGCTTAATTACGACACGAAGAAAAACGACTTCCAACAAAATCATTCGTTTGATCCGTCAAGGCCTGGTTTTCAATCTGAGAGTAATCATAATATATTTCCGGAAGCTGGAAGTCCTGTGCCTGAAAGAGAATTTAGTAAAGACTATAAGGAATCCCATAAGGTCCGATATGAAGCTTCCATCAAAGAGCATTCCTTATCACACTCTGTCTCCCCCCATGACGAAAGCAACCATATGCATAGTGATAACAAGAAGCACGGTGCTTCACCGTATAATCCTTTTTATAAACCCAATGATTATGCAGAAAACATAGAAAGTCTTAATTCTAATACCCATCATAATATACTTCCAGAGGCTGGAAGACCCATCTCACAGGCAGGACCCATTAAAAACCCCAAAGAAACCCATCAAGTCCACTATAAACACTTCGGCAAAGAGGACTCCTCAACATACTCTGTCTCCTCACAAGATGGAATCGGTCATATACACATTGATAATAAGAATCACGAATATTCGCCGACCACGAATTATGAATCAAAGAATCAAGAATATAATCCTGTTTACAAAGCCTATAATTACACAGAAACCAAAGACAGTTTTAATTCTAATGGTGATCTTAATGAATCACCACAAACTGTCAAGCCTGAATCTGCAAATGCACCCTTTAGAAACCCTGGTGAACTTCATAATGTTCATCAAGAATATTTGAGCAAAGAACATTCCCTCCCAAACGCTGTCTCCTCTCAAGATGGAATTGGTCATATATATAGCAATAGTAAGAATTACGGAAGCTCGCTGAACAATCCTTTTTATAAAGTCTATAACTATGCAGACACCAAAGCATTTAATTCTAGTAGTCAAAATGTATTTTCCCAAGCTGGAAGGCCTGTATCTGTAAATATGCCTGGTAAGAACCCTAATGGATTTCACAAGGTTCAAAGTGAGCAATTGAACAAAGAGCCCTCACTTCTGCATCCTATTTCCTTGCAAGACGGAACGTTTAATTCCCCGTTCAAAGGACACACTGATAACCCAAATTACAAGGGTTCACCACATAATCCTTTTTTCAAAGCAAATGCTAAAGATTATCCAGTGCAAAATTATCGAGAAACTCCCCTGACGCCATTTTATGAAGTCGAATACGACAAAACAAACATTTTTTCACCTTCTAATTCTAATTATAAAGGAGTTCCAGGAGCACTGGAACAACCTCAGAAATTTCTCATTTATAATCATAGTACTTTCTCAAATATTCCTTCTATAAATTCTGGAGAAAATATATACGCTTCTCTGCATGATACGAATATTAACAACGGACAACGTGAAGGTAAGCATTCTTTAAAAACTACAAATGTGGGTCATGATTTCGATGAAAGTATAGCAAATCCAGGTCACCCATTACATGATAACACCTTGGTAACAATACAAAATGGAAAGCTACTACCAACAAACTTAGAGCTTGGTGCAAATACCCACTCTGAAGTCGTCGGGTCACTTCCTAGTCCGTCACACACTGCATCTCATTTGGATAGATATTCTAACAGCTGTCAATATGGGTTGCATCCTGGGTGTACTGATGACAATAAAACTAATCCAAATCCTTCTGCAAACATAAAAACGACATGGGTTCCATCCTACGTCCCTCGGCAAAGTTCTAATAATAATTCGACGGCCCAAGCAAGCAACCAATCACGTGAAAGTATGGAAACAAATAGCAACGATGCTAATTTAAGCTCCAAGGCGTCCCATAAAAGCACAGCCGACTTAAACCAGAGCCCATATTTTCAAATCCAGAATAATACACATCAATATCAGGGTTATCCCCCATACCCTTTATATCCTCAACTATTTAACAATTTGAACCCGTACAACGCTCTTTCACCTTATAATCCTTATTATCGAGGGTACTTTCCAAACCTTCCAGGGCCTAATCCCTTGAATTTGCATCACAGTCTCTTAGGCCCAGGATTAGGTGGATCCAACAACGCACCCACTACACAAATTACATTAAAATATCAAACAGAGAACAATACCTACCAGCCCTATTCAGTTGGTGTTTCTCTACCCGTAGAAACCCCAAAACTAGCTAATGAATTGGAAATTTCTACTCCAGAGCCATCTTCATCTGGCCTTTTTTATTCAAAAAATCCACCTGATAAAACTGCTGACCTTTTCGTAAACACTCTGTCTTCAAGTTTCACCACCCTAAATTACGGACATAGCTCCACTCTATCCCCAAGATATAAAACTAGCTTTAAAGAAGTAGACAGTGAAGTCAAATTTAGTCAAGGTAGTTCTGGTAAAGAGAGGATTGAGTCAAGCAAGTCAGATTGGGTCAATGTTAATCTTGAGGAGTTCAACATTAGTCAGTCTGCTTTCCTTCCGATTTCGCAGCTTCCTATATCTGCTGGAATTTACTTACTTCTTCCTAATGCGAATTCAGGGTCACCATACAACCCTTTCTATCCAAAAAAAGAAGAAACGAAGGCAGAAACTAAAAACGAAAATGTAGAGGGCTCACCACACAACCCATACTACCGACCTAACCGATCCAATGACACTCAACAACTGTCATCTTCTGCTGCTGAACAGCTGGTAGGAGCTGGAACGAAATTCTCCACACTTTCTGAATCTATAGACATTTCTCAAGACGAATCTCATCATCACTCTAATTCAAGTCAGTTAAAGTTAGACATAAGAGGAGACTTGATTCATTATTATTCCCCACCAAAGTTAAGTGGTTTCGACAAGGTAACTTCAACTTCATTTCCCATCACAAGGAGACCGAGCACAGCTTATTTTAGACAAGATTATGCTACTGAGGTGATCCCATACGCATCTGAAGCTAATTCAATTTCTTCAAGGTTGCCTCATATTCATAATTTTAATTCAGGCCAACAGAATAATTTAAATAGTGAAGAACTCCCAGTAGGAAAAAGTATTCCAAAAGGGAATAAAAGACAGTTAGTTACAGATATAGAAAAGGAACGTATTGATAAATATTTGGAACAATACTTGATGAAAATTTTGGATAACATAGATAAAGATAGTGAGCCAGCGGAGCTTGCCGTTTTTCAAAATCAGCATGACAACGCTTCTCCGTTAGGTTTAAAAAATATTCCGATTGATACAAAACTTGAAGAGGACGTTAAGTTTGATTCTAATTATAAAAATAATAATAATCATCAACTGAAGCATGGAGAAATAGATAAAGTACATAAGAATGTTGACGTTAACCACTATGACTCCAGGGATTCTGAAAGAGATCAATTTAAGGAGTATACTGTTTCATTGTTACCAAACAAAGGTCTACCTTTTGTTGTATCAAATATACCATCAGAAAATAGTTATTCTCCACAACCAATAAAAATTATCAGCACATACAATGGAGAACAGGCCTCACCCAGCCTTGAAAATAATCTCAAGGGAACGATTCATCCCCTTTACTTATCTCTTAGACCTTCCATCCTTAGTCGAGGGAGCTCAGGGCAACAAATTGCAGAAAAAGAGGAGAAGCGTCACCAGAATTTTGCTAGTACACAAGTAATAGAGCCAAACAACAATATTGAGAGTAAACAATCGCTTTCATTAGGTTTTAAAAACCCTTGGCATCCTATTAAATATTCTGACAGTTCATCACTTGTATCTGTAACAGCAAACCCGCTGGTTTCGATAAGTAGAACAAGGTCAACTCCAAGGCCTGCTAGAAATTTGGATGCCTTATTAGAAAGTCTTGATCCACATGCCAGATTGAAGTTGAAACAGAAAATATTAGACTATAAAAGAAGAAAAAGCTTGCTATCTTCTCCAGTTGAAAATGAAACTTTAGAGAAAAGTGATATAAAGAATAGAAGAGTTTAAATTTTATTTTGTAATTTATTTTTATACATATATAATATCGGAATTTTGATCAGAAATTGTAAAGTCTGCGAGTTTTATTATACAAATATGCAAAAAGAAATTATTTTTATAATTATTTTATAATTTATATTTAATTTATTCGCTCGTCTGTTGTTAATCTATTTAGTTCAAAACACCAGATTAAAGGAATTATTATAAGGTCGGAACGAGCTAAAATGTTAGGCCCATGCGCTCATTACAAGCATATAAAGGGGTCGAATTTATGGTTATTGGACAGTTTAGGATGAAGACAATAATAAATAATTAATTATATTAATTATATTGCACCTTGACTTTGTTTTCCTGAAAATTGTTTAAATTGCGTGTGAAATCTTAGAAATAAAAGTTTTATATTAACTTAAAACTAATACAATATTTGGATTTTTGACAACTAATTTAATAGATGATTTACGAATAGTAACAGGTACGTCAGTTGGGGTGAGGATGAAAGGGGCTCTTGTCCCCCCCCCGTACTTTTTTTAACACCGTCTTCCTGGACGGTGTTTTTTAACACCATCATCCTTTTTTTGGTACTTCCATAGACAAATTCCTTTGTTTTGCCTTTTTTTTTAATTGAAAAAAACAATGAAATTTCACCCTGCTTCCTAGATTCCCTCTTTGATTTTCTTGAATTGACTCCCTGAATGTTAAGAAATAAAACAGATTCGTAAGTTTCAAGCCAAAATTTCTGAATGTTATTCTTTAATGTCTAAGCCAAATCTTCTTTAATGAATTTAAGACTGAATTCTAAATCTGCCTAGGTGCATACCATTGAAAAATAATGATAATAAAGGGGCTATGACTGGAGTCGAACCTTGCTTCAGCAGCCATATTTTTTTTAATCCAGTTCCGATTCAAAACAAAAGCAGACTAAATATTCATCCACATATAGACGTCTGTTTTCTTAGGGCGTCATAAAATCGAGCTTTTAAAGTAAAACTTGACTCTTGTCGAAGCCGACCTATAAGGTCCTTTCACACAAACATACACCAAATAAATATATAAATTAAACTGAAAAGACCAAATTAAGTAGAACCATCTTAAAAAAATTGAAATATAACATTTGTGCTCTATTTATATGATGAAATTAAAATATCTCTTTCGGTAACAGTGTGGTGCCTTTTTGGGTCCATAGTCGGGGCAGCAGTTTACTAATTTCGGGGTCTAGAAATTTAAAGGTACGTGAAAAAGGGGATACCAATCTCTAATTTTGGTGTCCAGGAAAAGCACTTTAGATGGCATAGGGTTGCTCCATTTATACAAGGATATCATTAGGATCATTATTCTCGAAAACTGTTATGCTAGAAAAACAGAATTCAATAGTAGAAACAGAAGAAAAAAAGAGGCTCCCTCTGCTGGTGCATCCCTCCCGAGAAGCAAAAATGTAAATTCATAAAAATTAAACATTTATTTTTGCTGCTAGAAGGCATTAATGGCTGTTCTCCCTTTATTAAAGTAATTTCTTATTTATTGGTTCTGAAAGATCACCAGCTGCTGTTATTATGCTGTTATTAATTTCTTATTTATTGGTTCTGAAAGGTCACCACATGCCCGTCGAAGGCGCAATTTTAGTGAAAATCTTCCTCATTTAGATGAAGGGGGTTGCCCCCTTCTCAACACCTCGCTCTTTATGCTAAAGTGTTTTAATACTTTTAACAAAGGTTCTTATTCTTCTAATTAAACGAACCTTGTGTTTCAGGAGTCATTCTTAAAGAATTGGGATAAAATTCAAACTTTAGCGTAAAGAGCGAGGTATTGAGGAGGGGGAAACCCCTTTCATATACGTAATAATTTTGTTCGTTTCGAGTTTTAACGTTGCTCCTTATTTTCAGTTGAAAAAGCTTGTTTTTGTTTATCTAATTTCTGATATTTTTTTAAAATAATACAAGGAAATCTGGCCCCACCTCCTTGGAAAAACCCCCCTCCCCACGGATATATCCTCTAGAAAATTCAATATCGGTGAAAATTTATTCCGGACAATTACTTTCAGTTTTCTTGCTTTCAGTTGAAAAAAACTTGTTTTTATTTATCTAATTTCTGATATATTTTTAAATAATACCAGGAAATCTGGCCCCAGCTACATGGAGAAATCCCCCTCCTCACGGAAATATCCTCTAGACAATTCAATATCGGTGTAAATTTACTCCGGACAATTACCCGTAACAGCTCCACGCGTAAAATTGAGACGGGAAAGAGAAAGCAAGACACATAAAATGAATTTTGTACAGGAATTCTGGCAAATTTCCCCTGACAAGTCCACCCCCTGGAAACTTACCTCCTCATTGAAAATTCCCCCGCGGAAAAAAACCATCATGAAATTCTTCCTCACCCCCCACCTGAAAATGTATGCATACTTCCCAATAACAAATACAATATGTAAACAATGGGCAAATTTTATAATTTTAAGACCTTTCCTCTGGGGCTGTGGGGGGTTATGTTAAATCCAAATGCTTAGTTATTGGGCCTTTCAACTATGATGAACAAAATGGCTATCTAAAAATTTTGATCTGACAATTTTGGGAAAAAAGGGGGCGGGGGAGGGGGCATAGTTGCCGTTCAATCTTTTTGGTGACTTAAAAAGGACACTAGAACTTTTAATTTCTGTTTGACCAAGCCCTCTCACGATTTACTAGGACAAATGGATTGATACGATCAAGCCTGGAGAAAAAAAAAACACGTATCCGTGGCAAAAAATACAAAATTCCGCATTTTTGCAGATAGGAGCTTGAAACTTCTGTAGTAGGGTTCTCTGATATGCTGAACCAGAAGGTGTGATTTTCATTCTACGACTTTTAGGAGATGTTTCCCCCTTTTTGCGGGCTCGTAGGACCAAAAAAAATTTCTCAGGTTCGTAGCCATTGATGGGTAAAACTGAACTTAATGAAACTTATTTGTTTGAAATCATCATAATAATCCGATTTTTTTTTATATCTATGGGTATCAAAATTTCGCTTTTTGGAGTTTCGATTACTATTGAGACGGGTCACTTCTTACTTACAGCTCGTTAGCAAGAACTGTTTGAATTAGAAAAATGAAAAAAGTTAACAATTTATTTTGAGTAGTTCCGGTGATACTACAATTGTAATATTTTGCTAAGATAGCACTGGAGAAACCATTGGCTACCATTACTAACCTCTACTGGTCATTAGCTGACCAGGCCACGAGTCATTGGTGGTCAGGAATGTATTTGAGCAAATTGAATAGCATCTAACGTTGTCCAGAATTTCAGCATTTACTATAATGTATTTAAGGTAATTATTTGGTTAGAAAAAAAATATTAACTAAAAAGTGAAAAAATAAATAAAGGCCAAATCCAGCCTAAGGGAATACGAAGCCTGCCTATCGTTTTTTTTAATTACGTTGAAACTAAAGAGCTTAATAATGCAAAAACATATTTCAAATTACCTTTGTATGAGCATCGTTATTTAGTATTACTTGAGACAATTGTGTTTTTAATGGTAGTGGCCAAAAAAGGTATTTTTTCATTAAATTACCAAAAATGGTATTTTTCCAAATCAAGGAAGAGGTGGCAAAAAAATCTTTGGGAGGGCAATTGCCTCCTTGCCTCCTTGCCTCCTTACCCCAATTGACTTACCTGCTAATCATAAGTTTTCTATTAAATAAATTACCTAAAAAAACTATCTGAGAAAGAAGCTTTTCAAAGAAAAGTAAAGACCATATTAAACTTAAGATCAGCAGAAAAAAGAAATCCATTACAATTCTAACTCAAAACGACCAGAAATTACTATTAAATAATAAATGAAACCCAAACGAACAGAAATTGAACATGCAACAGGTACTAATATAAAAGAATAAATAAATCTTAAAACGAGTATAACTTCAATTGAATATGCAAATCAAGCTTAAAATGAACAAAAACCACTAAAAACGAGAGTTTGGCTACTGCCCCATTCCATAACTGTAAAAGTAGAAAGCCTACTGCGTCATTGACGCTTTACTGAAAGCGAACTACATTACAAATATTTTCTTTTGTACGTATTACAACATTGAAAATAAAATAAAAATTATACTAGAATAAAATCTTAAACTGATGAGCTTTCAGCAATTAATATCATTATAAATCAAATATTAAGTCTAATTTTATTAGTTCTTTCCAATACTGTTCAAGACACATGTAGTTTCACTACAAACAAAGAGTCCAGCTATTGCCTGTTTCCCTAACTGTAAAAATCTAAAGCCTTTTGCGTGTTTGGCGCTTTACTAAAACGAATTATATTACAAATAATTTCTTTTTTACTTTTTACAAAAATTTAAAATTAAAATGAAATAAAATCTCGAGCTGATGAGCTTTCAGCAACTAATATCATTATTATCAAGTATTCAGCTTATTTTTATTACTTCTTTCCTTGACTATTCAAATGAATCCAGGGGCGGATCCAGGATTTTTTAGGGGGGAGGGGGGGGCAAAATAGGTTGATCCGATAAACTTGTGTTAGGAGTAAGTTTAATTAAAGCAATCTTGCGCTAATCAAGTCAATTACACTACTTTAGACTACGTTAGGGGGCGCACGCTCCCTTGGATCCGCCACTGGTTTTGGTGACTGAACCTATAAAACTACTCTAACAGCTGATTACTCTAAACCTGCATGTGTGAGCCTTCTTTGACAGCCTGTCGTAGCGGATTTTTTCTTGCCAAAGCCTTTTCAGTGGTTTCAGGTTGGCTGAGTTTGCCTACTTTACTGATTTACAAAAGGTCTATGAGAATATAAACTTGTTTCCATTTTTTCAGTGCTTCATCCTTAATGGCTGACCAATCATAGATTATTTTATGATCTTTCACTTAGTAGCTTCTGTAACAGGATTGTAATGTGAAACCACTGTTAATGTTAAATAGCGGATAGACCTATTAATTATTAAAGCAAATCAACAAAATATTGCGAGGAAGAAGAATAAATCTCACGAATTAAAAATAATTTAGTTTAACACTGGTAATTCTTCTTATTAATATGTTTTTTGAAGAAGTTTATTGTTAATTTAATACTAAAAAGTAATTTTAACGTTCAGATAGCGCTAATTCATTCTTAATAAATTATAGGCTATCAAAAAGTCTAGCATCACCAAGGTAAACATACCAGCGTCATCACACTACATAGTGGTCAAAACTGAAGTATAAACATCCATTTGCCAATAAATATTCGTTTATTTTCAATAAATAATTATATTAAATTACAATTAATTTAGATTTCACAAATACCTTATCACCGCCCAAACAACAGCCAAGCATAACTATAAAAGCAGTATCGATTAAACTTATTTGTACCTATGTACACTGGTCGTTCACGGAACATACCAACAATATATCATTGATATACGGTAAAAAAACAAACAAAACGATAACCAAACGATGAAAAAACTTGTTGTGTTTTCTAAAATAAAATACTAATTAAGTCATATTTAAAACATCTAAATACTACGTTTAAACACAGCACAAGGGACGGGAAATTACCTTCCTTTGTCCAACAATAATCATAAATAAATAAATAAATAATCAAAACAAAGCCGTATCTACAGAGTTGCCATCTATATTTCAAATCCAAGAAATTATGCCAAACCACAATGCCAATAATACATTTTCGCAAAAAAAAAAAAAATTAAAGGCTTTTTAATGAGAAAAGCTGAAAAACCTTTTAGACCGAGTTGCACTTACAAAAAAAAAAAAAAAAAAAAAAATCTGAAAATGGAAACGAATCTTGGCATTTCCAAGGCAGAGGAAAAGTTTTAGCTTAAAATAACATTTACCACAAAATACCATACTTATCACATGTAACATTTTATTCAAATGAAAGTGGTTAATCCCGACAACATATTGAATTCAGGAAGATTCCTGGCAAGTAAACAATAAAATATCAATTCTACGTTAGTTTACGGCTAGTCAGATAAGTATTCCCGGAAGTAAAAAAAAGCCGAGACGTGGATGGTTGTTCCAAAACATAAACTGAATATGAGATATTTTCAAGGTATGGCAACCCTACGTATCTTACACAAAAACAAGTAGTCTAATGAGAGCATCTTATGGAACAAGTTTTGAAGTGAAAGACCTTGAAGGGCGATTCCCGCGCTTCGGTTAAACCACTGTATAAAGATAATTAACAGTAAATTCACCGCAGACGATTTCTGGCTCTTCATTCTCGGCGCGTACAAACAGTTCCTCCCACATACTCTTTCATTAGCGAGTTACTAATGTTAGTATGTGTCAGTGGTCCAATTACCCTGGACCACGTATTTTGGCAGAAACTTTCTCAAAATGCCTTTGAAACCAACTCGAGACTTCGAAACCTACTTGTAATTCCTAAAAACATCAAATAATAACACTGCACTTCTAATAACCGATTGTAACATATGTAATGAAATATATTAAATTAAAATTAGTTTCTTTAAAATTTAGTGTTCCAACGTTGAAGCCAAGTTTCGCGTTCAAGAGAAATCTGACTTGTCTACCCGTGAAAAGATCTAATGTCTTCTGTTTCTACATTCTCCGGAGCACTCGCACCTCGGTCTGGGTTTTGTTTTTATAATGGGGGAGATAGAGAACGATCATACTGTCTATTATTTATATACTGTGGGTTAAACCAATCATTTTCACGCTCAGCTCAGAGTTGTAAAACTGTGAGTCATCAGAAAGCCACTTTAGTAGACTGGCTAGTTGAATCATCAATTTTCATGTTCAGTAGAAAGCTGTAAAACTTTGAAGTTGATAAGAATTAAAAAGAGCCCCTTCACCAATTGGATAGGTTTGTAATCCATTTTTGTACCCAGCAAGAAGCTTTGAAGTTGTGAATCAACAGGAAACCACTTAAGCCGGCCGACTATCTAAATCATCCATTCTCACATTAAAAAGGAAGCTATGGAACGGTGAATGAGCAGAAAACCACATTAGCTTAGTTTTTTAAATTATCCATTTTCAAGCTCAGCCGAAGTTGTGAATAAGCAGACTCATTTCAGCCAGCCGGCTGGCTAGCTAAAATCATCCGCTTCCAGGCGCAATAGAAAGCTCTGCAGCTCAGTATCAGCAGAAAGCCGCTTTACGGACTGACTAGTTAAATAGTTCTTTTTCAAGCTCAGCCGAAAGCTTTAAACCAATACTCAGTGTTTGGTAAAAGTTTGCGAGCTTTAACGAAAACAAATTCGGTGAAAAGCGAATCCATATTGGTCATCTTTCATTGATCTTCGCAATCAGCATTTCTTTCCAGAACTCAGCTCAATTGTGAAAATTATCCTTTCTTATAGAAAAATTTAATAGTAGGATTAAGAGACAATATTGGAACGTGATTCTAGTAGCCTTGATTTGCAACTTATTTAGTAGCATGGCAGATGGCAAGGTATTGTGATTATGGATGGCAATGAACAGCACGTAATTCATTTAAGATTATCATTTTACACTTTTATATACATAAAAAAAAAAAATAAAAAAAAAATTAAAAACGTATTTTGATGATATTTAAATCTAGAGCGGTGCTCTTACAGAAGAATGACTTTCAATTATGGAACTTATTGAATAAAATCTGATAGGGCTTAAATTAAAAGCTTTGAAGTCATTAAGTCTAATTATCATCTTTTCAATATCTCATTATCCCTAAGTTGGTAAAATTTTAATAAGCGAGTAACTTTGAAAAAGTCCATACAGACACACCGGGTGGACATGATGGCAATAAAAATATTGACGATAAAATGGCACAGAGACGACTCAATCATGAGTCAGTAAAAGGCACAAGGTCACGAATCACTGAAATTAGTAGTGAGCGAAAGGTAGAATTAGACTACGTTGTTTTGGCTCTTGCACTAAATAAGAACCCCTCAACAGCCCCTCATAAAAACAGATAAACAAAATATATTTGCCGATAATGGCAATACACTGGAATTCTGGGCATGAAGTGCTGTTGCTACGCAACAGACTCCATTGCACCAAAATATAAACAGTTCCCTTGTACCAGGGATGGGTTACTTAAAATACGGGTCACAGAATTGGTACACCAGACGCTGTGACCTTTCTGTTTTTTTCATAACTCCTTTTTTATAATATTGCCTCAAGGATCGAGACAACTTATCATAGTTCATGGCAGGTCGGTTCTTCCTCTTTCCCCAGAGGCGAGCTACTTTGACAGAGTCTTCAATTTTAAAAATTCCTTCTTCTCTATTCACCCATCGTATTGCGGATCCATACAGCTCGGGCTGGAGAAGAAGCTCTTTTATGAACTGCCAAAGATGGATGTGAGACCCCCCTTGACCTGCGTCACCGTCTTCATCCTCATCTAAAAAAAAAATCGTTCAATTATAATGATTAAAAGATTTCTTTCATTTCCGTTCCAAATTTTCTAAAGTAATGAACTATGTTGATTTGTCCAGTATTTTATACTAGACTTTTCCCTTTGCTTTCCCTTTTTTATATTTTTACTTTTCCCTTAATTACTTTTCCTGGCCAATTTAAAATTATAACGACTATAAGATTTCCTTCATCTTTGTTCCAGAAATTAGAAACTAATGAACTATGTTTATTTGTCCAGTATTTTATACTGCACTTTTCTATTTACTTTACATTTTTTATGTTTTTACTTTTCCCTTAATTCCTTTTCCTGGCCAATTTAAAATTATAACAATTATAAGTTTCCGTAATTTTTGTTCCAGAAATTGTCAAATAATAAAGTATTTTTTAATTTCCCATCTTTTACAGAACGATTTTCCCTTAAAACATTTTACAAATATAGCACTGAACGGGAATACAGAAATCATCTAATTCGGAATATCAAATCCTCAAGTCTCTTTTACAGTTTTTCGAAAGACAAGAAAGAAAAAAGTTTGGAGGTTTTTAGGAATGGTTTGGAGGTTTGTCAAACAAAGTCTGCGAATAGGAAGTAATCTTTTTAAAATAAACTTCAGATTAAAATGGGGCTGATTAACACGTTGGATAATTTTACTCTAAAAACTATGATATACAAAGCCGGCCTCCCTAACAGGGCCAGACGTACCCCTTGGCTTTATACAAAGCTTTGTTGATTTTGTTGGTTTGCATTATTTTTGTGCTGATTTTCTTATCAGTAGTTGACTTATAATGCCGAATAAAACTAATCTGAAAAAAAAAGAAACCACGAAGCCATTTTGAATATGCTAATGACTACCCTTATTAGTGTGTCTTCAACGTCTTGCTCTTTATGCTAAAGTTTGACTCTTTCCCACAACTCTATTTTTTTAACAATAATAAACTTTAGCGTAAAGAGCAAGGCGTTGAGGAGGGGATAGCCCCTTTCATATACGGAATAATTTCCGTTCGTTTTAAGTTTTAATGTTGCTCCCTTACTTTCAGTTAAAGGGAGGTACATGCCCCCGACCCATCCCCCCCCAATTAACGCCAATGTGAGTAAGTCTGTGTTGATATTAAATGGATGGATCCAAATTTAGCCAAAGAACAAAAATAAAAAGGGCCGAGTATATTTATTTAACCAATGCTAATGTCAGGTGATCCTCATTTACACCCCGGGCCGTTAAACGCCACTTAGTTATCCACTATCTGCTACCATGCGTAAATCTTAGAGTGCTATTATTTTACCGTGAATGAGACGTCTCCGCCACACAATGTTTCGTCAAACCGTGTGGCAAACTTACATCTTGCATGGCGCAATCCACTTAGTGTAAACGATTTTTCACAGTGGATAGCCCCTCGATTCAATCTTGGCGACAATACCAGTCCACGCGTTTAAATGCGCCGTCATATCTGATGAGGTGAAAGTGAATGCAAACTTTTTTGCATAAAAGGTCTGTGCCAAAAACCAACCCAAGGTTTCAAAATGAAGCAAAACAATAGATTTAAATGGGATATTACACGAAAGGGTATTAGAAAGAGATAAGATCACTTTTTTAATTAACAACCCATATGCCAATTAATCAATAATGTCTTGAATTGATTAATGTTTAACTAACAAGAAGAAAACATCCATGAGCAGCATCCAAACACAAAACCTAAACTAAATAGGTTATGAGACCACATTGGCTAGACTTGATGAATACCAAGAAACGGCGAAAAACAAAACTTTGCCATCTTTTCGATGTCCAATTTTTGTTTTGCGGTTATTTGTTTAAGTTTTGAAAGTCTGCTTCTTTTTTGGCTTTTTAATTTTTTCAATATATATGATGCACTGGTAGAGATTGTTGTCGAAATATATGCATTCTGTAGTGTTATAATAGTAGGAAAATTGTCTCGTTTTTGCTTTTTTCAGTTTCAACAGGATCTTATCAGGTTTTGTAGGGGATCTTTAAGAAAGGGGACTCTTTAGGTCAGTGTTATAGTACCCACAATCCTTTCTTGTGATTGTCCCTTTATTTGGATCGTTCTGGAATTAATCTATTTTTCAGTCGATTTCAAAGTTGGAATATGAAGGACTACTCAATATAGGTGCAATTTACCAACTTTCTTGGTTCACTTGATCATATTCTGTTTCTGCTTTTTCTTTCAAAAGCAGGAATCTCCTTGCAGATGAATTTAAGAATCTTTCATTTTTTATTGGTTTAATAATGTAAAACGAAATAGAAATCTCAAAGCTGAGTTTACAGCGCACAGCCTAGAAAAGTGCCAAGTTTAGACCGTTTAAAAGCCACCCGCGGTTTACATCTTCTAGAGTTGACATTTTTTTTGTAAATAAATATGCAAATGTGGTAATATGCAAAACAACAAATCTACAAAAACAAATGATTAGATTAAAAAAAAAATGTTTTCAGCCAGAGGATACAGAGAGGCACAAAAGCTAGCTCTCGTCTAAACTATAGCCCTAAAACTATTTAACCAAGGCCTGCACATGAGAGGGACAAGAATGGAGTTAGAACCTATGCACACACCTTTATCCGAGATATTTACTATTCTTCTCATATTTTCCATTAACTTTACCAACTTTTTCACGTTTTTTTTTAAGCTGTCCCCCTCCCCAACAAAAAGCCCTGTGTTGATAGCTGAAGTGAGGCGTCCATATCTTGCAGAATTTGACACGGAATATTGATGAATAATCCCTGTTCTGATTAACCTATATCAATTTATGGCTCCTCATTGTTCGTACCATAAAGACAAGACATTTAAATTGCTTTACGTAAGCAAAATGTACAGACAAATGTATAGCTGCTTTATGATTGATCGTTCTTGCAAGGCCGCATCCAGGGGGGCAAAGGGGTTTGAACCCCCCCCCTCGATTGTTTGTCCGACTCGTGAAAACGTAACAAAAATGAATATAAACATTTTTTTGAAGCGTTTTTAAAGTTTTCTTTGTAAAAAACCCTCGAAAAAATCATTTAGTAACCCCCCCCTTGAAAAAAATTCTGGATACGACCCTGCCTTCTTCGTATGAAGAAGGGGTAAATTTAAGCTAACTGTAACAGAGGATATAAAAAAAATCCAGAACATCTTCCTATTCAAGGGCGGGGAAATATTACCATCCTCTGCTTTCCAAGGCATGGCAGAAAAGCAATTGGAAACGGGCTATTCAAATAATAAACAGGTTAATTTCAAGCCAATACAGAGGTTTTACTCCTCAGTCTAACCAAAGGCCTATAGAATGCTGTAACAGTCTATTATACATAATTGGTAAAAGAAAAACGAAACAAAAAATAATTGTTTAAATAGCAAGAATTACGCTCTATAAATCATATGGACTTTTACTAAAAGGAACTAGATGTGGACTAATGAATTGAACTAATTATCAATGAAATAATATAATATCCTACTATTTTATTTTGAGAAATTGGAAAATTTGTAATATCAGTCTTACAAAAATACTAAGGTTAGTAATTTATCAGTATCACCAAGCTTAACCAAAAATATGTACTATTTAAAATATTGTTTGTGTCAAATTTAACAACTTTACCAAATTTTATCAAATTTACAAAATAGCGTACTAAAAATTTACCGAGCTGTGATAAAAAATTATGCTAAACTTACAAAATAGATTGTTGTAAATTTGCTAATTTACTCGAATTTACCAATGTTAATAAATTTACAAAACGAATCGTTGAAATTTTACTGATTTTTACTTTATTTTTCCTAGATTAATTTGCATTCTGCAAATTAAATTTAGCAAGTTTACTAATCTTTGTTTTGTACATCTATTAAATTTGTGACAAATCAGTTTGACTAACGTTGTCATAAGATTAGATTAGATGATATTAACAAATTCTCAGAAAAAAATAGGCTCCTTGTTGACATTAATTTTTGTTCCGGTGTTGCAAGCCAATGAAATAGACAAGAATTATCCCTAAAAACATCGCTTCACAAGAAGGGGAACACAGCTTGTCCTAAAAATGGTGATTACACCTCCTCCAAACGTCTAGTGCTGGTACCTTACAGTACCTAACACGAAAATCTGAGTCACTCTGACTTGTAAGAAGTAGGTTTTTTCCTACTAAAATATGTTTATAACAACCAAATATTCACTGGTACCGACTAACATACTTAGTTACTAAGACTGGGGTCGTGACTGCAATGCATGAGCCAAACTGCAAATTATAAGGATAGCTGTGTATATTTTCAAGAGAGGTATTTTTAAATTCTCCCAATAAAATTGTCCTATCCCAGAGCGCACAAGTTAAGGTGTCATCTTCTTCTATTTAAGTTTTAGATCAGATTTGTCACACGAAACAGTTTTTAATCTGGCTAATTAAAACGAGGCCCCCCCCCCCCTGCCGCTACCCTTGGAATTTAAAAACCGAATTCTTTATTTAAATCTGTAATTTTTTATGAAAGATGCACAAAAAAGTATAGTAAAATAAGAAAAAAATACTTCACAAAGTCTCTCTCCATAACTCAGCCTCCTATATACATTTTTGACAATGGAGCCTGATATCCATCCAATTAGCCAAACCTTTAGTCCATAAGTAAACATACGCTTAAAAACAGTTGCGATAAAAGTTTGCAAATCTAAGTTTTTTTAGGCAAGATTTTAATCTTATATTCCTATGTCTGTAAATATTTGAACAACCAGAGTTATCTTGTCTTCTTTATCTTGTCCACAATTCTGTTGTTGTCTTTAGGTGTTTGCTTTATTAATTATTTTAAATGGCAGACAGCCTAGTTTTATATAAGTATAATTAAAAATAAAAATAGTTCGAAATCTGCATAGAAAACAGCATTCATGAGCACAAAAGTTACAGCCCTTCCCAAGCATATATTCAGGGTTTTATTTCAGCGGGGGAGAGGGGTAAAAATGGAAAAACATGTAAAAAACGGGAAATTATACTGATCTGTTTAAAACGTCAGAAAAGATGTGATTCCGCGATTTCCTGTGATTGGCAATTCCGATGGGGCATTTGTCCAAAGGAAAGGACCCCCTTAAGTACGTACTTGCGACTACAACAATGTCACCTTAAAACTCCCACATCGTCAATTGTCACTCCTGCATCGTCCCTTCAGAACGACAATTTTGTATTTGCCTGTCACCGTTACAAATGAGTTAACTGTGACATCTGTTTCAATTTTTGTGAGCATGATTTATTTCAATTATCCTACTTTTTATCAAACAGTTCATGGTAACGAACTGTACGTAAGGAGCGACCCGGCTCAATGGTAACCGAAACTCTAGAAAACGGTATTTTGATACAAATAGATACATCAAAAGAATTAGATTTTAATGCTGATTTCAAATATATAATTTTCATCAAGTTTAGTCCTACCCATCAAAAGTTATTAGCCTGAGAAAATTTGACTGATTTTCGAAAAAAGGCGGAAAGACCCCCTAAAAGTTACAGAACCTTAATGAAAATCACACCATCATATTCAGCGTATCAGAGAACCCTACTGTAGCGGTTTCAAGCTCTTATCTACAAAAATGTGGAATTTTGAATTTTTTGCCAGAAGAAAGATCACGAGTGCGTGTTTATTTGTTTTTTTGTTTTGTTTTTTTTTCCCAGGGGTGATTGTGTTGACCCAGTTGTTCGAGAATATTGCGGGAGGGCTACTTCGAGTGGAAATTAAAAGTTCTAGTGCCCTTTTTAAGTGACCAAAAAATGGAGTGCAACAAGGCCCTCTCCCACGTTCATTTTTTCCTAAAGTCACCTAATCAAAATTGAGATAGCCATTTTGTTCAGCATGTTCGAAAATATTATAAGTATGTCTTTTAGGATGACTTAATACCCCGAAGTTCTCAGGGGGAGGGCTGAAAGTTATGCTTTATTAGCTTTACCCAATGTTAACATATAGTATTGGTTATTGGGAAGTATACAGACGTTATCAGGGGAGATTTTTTCTGGTAGTGGGGGGGGTCGGGGGTTATGTGGGAGGATCTTTCCATGAAGGAAGTTTTCATGGGGGAAGGGACATTGCTATGAAGGGACTTCCCAGCATTATTTAAAAAAAGATCAGAAATTAAATATAAAAAAAAACAAGTTTTTCAGCTGCAACAGCAGCAACATCAAAATTTTAAACGAACGGAAAATATTACATATATGATTGGGTTTACCCCCTAGTCAATACCTCGCTCTTTAAGCCAAAGATTTTTTAGTACTTTCATAAGAGCTATTTATTCTAAGTAACGGCCTTTTTGATTAAGCGGTCATTTTTAAAGAATCTGAACAAAATTCGAACTTTAGCTTAAAGAACAAGGTATTGACTAGGGAGCGAATCCCCTTAAACACACAACAAATACCTACGGATAATAAAGTTCGATATGAAAGTTATTTCGTAAGTTACCTATATTTATTAATAATAAGAACGTTCGTAAATAAAATTAAACAACTTGCGAGAAAGCCATTTAACGAAATAAAAGTAAAATTAATATGTAAATTTTTTTTAATTATTCATGCACGGTGAGCCAAAATCAAAACCTGCATTAATTCAAAAACGTTCACAAATTAAATAAAAAAATTAAGTTCTTTTAACTGAAAGTAAGGAACGACGTTAAAACTTAAAACGAATAGAAACTATTCCGTGTATGAACGGAGCTGTCCCCTCTGTAACGCCTCGTTCTTTACGCTAATGTTTTTTATTGTTTTAAAAAATGAAGTTGTAAGACAGAGTCAAACTTTAGCGTAAAGAGTGAGGCGTTGAGGAGGGGACAGCTCTTTTATATACGGAATAATTTCTGTTCGTTTTAAGTTTTAACGTCGTTCCTTACTTTCAGTTAAAAAACTTGTTTTTTTTTACTTAAAGACATTGCGTATAATAGAGAGGAGTTACAACGGATTGAACGAAGCGTCACTTTCACTAGATGCGACACTGTCATATATTTAAAACATTTGTAGCCATATTATTGTCATGATACACTTTTGATTAACTTTTCACCCAAGCAGGCAACTATGTAAAACAAATAGGTAAAACAGTGTTGCCAGTTTTTTTTTATGAAGTTACAAGTTTGTTTTTTTTGTTGTTTAAATAGCAGCTGAAGTAGAGTTTATGCAGAAAAGATAAATAGTAGATGTAGAATGTGTTATCACCATAACTTTCTTTCATGTTTTTAACTTCTTTTTTGTGTTTATACTGTGTACTTTTTTTCTGTAAAAGAAAGTTGTAACGGTTAATTTATTTTTTTTTATAATTTAGTGGATTAGTTTTGTAAATAATTATTTCTTTTATTATTCTCCTTTTTGAGAATAAAATATCTCTCCTTTTTGCATGGGAGACATGACGGACCGCCATTTGGAAAAAGTGTAATATGAAAAAAAAGTTCACCCTAAGAAAGGCTTCCTGTGAGGGGGGGGTAGGTGGTTGGACCCCCCTCTCCCTGAAATGTTTGTCCGACTCATAAAACGTATCAAAACTGAATATAAACAAATTTTGTAAGCGTTTTTTAGCTTTTTTTGTGTAAACTCCTCCCCGAAACAAATCTCTTTGTACCCCCCCCCCACCCCCGAAAAATTTCCTGGATACCGCCCTGGGTGGGAGGGTTTATTTTAAATAATTTCTTACGAAAAATCAAGCAAGAAAAAACGGTTTTACTATGAAAATGCATTTTTTTTTATGGAATGGTTTTCTGTAGTATATGGTGGTTAAAATGGTGTCCGTTTCGACTACAGCATAAAAAAAGTGAAGTCTAAGATTTAAAGTTAAATATTTGTTTTTAAAGTTGTCATCACTGAGAGGAGTGGAGGTGGAATAGCAAAAAAAAGGAATAAAAAAAACTTTAAAAATTGATCTCTCAGCGGACGAACAGCTTCTACAAGAATTCGTCACCTTTAATTTGTTCATCATTACCAAAATAACAAACTAATCGGACTGTAAGCGACTGAAATCTGATCAGCTTTGATTTAAGGCACAACTATTATGCGCATTGATTAAAGCCCCGTCTTTATCCATTATAATCTAAATGGAGGCAGCATTAGCAGCACTGCAGTCGTGGTTTTTTTGCCTATACGCTAGGTTCTACCCAAACATTCGGCCCTGACCCCCTCCCCCCACAGCCCTGGGAAAAGATCTTTAAGTAACAATATTTCCCCATTGTTTACGCATAGTATTTGTTATTGGGAAGTATACATACATTTTTCGGATGGGGGGGGGGCGAATTTTCTGAAGGTGGGATTTTTCACGGGGATATTTTTCCATGGGTAGGGAAGTTTCCAGGGGTGAATTTTTTAGCGAAAATTTTGCACTGGGGGAATTTGAAAGAATTCCTATACGAAATTCTTCATATGTCTTATTTTCTCTTGGCCGACTCAATTTTACGCGTGAAGAACTTAAGGGTAATTTTCCGGGGTAAATTTTCACCAGTATTGGAATTGTCTAGAGAATAAATCCGTTGAGAAGGGATTTTTCCGTGGAGGTGCAGGCGATTTCCTAGCATTATTCAAAAAACGATCAAAAATTGAATAAAAAAAACAAGTTTTTTCAACTGAAAGTAAGGAGCCACATTGAAACTTAAAACGAACAGAAATTATTACGTATATGAGGGGGGTTGCTCTTCCTCAACACCTCGCCCTTTACGCTAAAGTTTGAATTATGTCCCTATTCTTTAAAAACGACCCCCTGAAACACCATTGTCATTTGATTAGAACAATGAGAATTTTTTTAAGTACTAAAAAGCTTTAGCGTGAAAGAGCGAAATGTTGAGGAGGATTAACCCTGCTCATATACGTAATAATTTCTGTTCGTTTTGAGTCTTAATGTTGCTCCTTATTTTCAGTTGGAAAAACTTGTTTTTTTATATTATTTAATCCTACAAGAGCAGTGGCGGATCCAGGGGTCAAGGGGGGTGCGCCCCCCTAACGTAGAATAAAGTAGTGTAATTTACTTAATTAAGGCAAGTTTGGTTGATTAAACGTGCTCTTAACGCAAGTCTATCTGATCAACCCACTTTGCCCCCCCCCTGAAAAAAATCCTGGATCCACCCCTGTACAATAAACTACGCTATATTAATGCCCGAAGTTGCGGTTAAAACCAAAATTACGCACGACCATAGCCGAAATATAATTATAATTATAATTAACCAACTGGAATGAATATTTGTGGCATAATTTTTTTTTTAAATTAGTAAAGATGGCAGCTCGAGACAGCAATTTCCTATCTGTACGATAGCTTCGACAAGACACAAAGATATAATAGTAAAAGACATTATTTTCACGAACAAATTAGTGTAAATTCAGGCTTTTCAGACCACCTCCTTGCCGTTTCAATTTTTAACTTTTGTGGTATAAGTTTTAACTTTTAGTTTTTAACTTTAAGTTTTAACTTTAACTTTTAACTTTAAGTTGAACAAGTTTTAACAAGTTTTTGTGGTACAAGTTTTAAATTTTGTGGTACAAAATCAAGGGAAAAAGCCGTATCAGTTATAAATCTATTTTTTATTATATACACAGGTATGACTATTATGTGTCTCGGATTTAACACTGATCTTCTGAAAGCCCCCCCTCATATCTGGGAAAAAGTAGACACTAAAATAACGTTTAAAACTAGGAAAGCGAGAAATATTCCCATTTACATTACATGTTTGTTAAAACAAAGCTCCTGTAAGAACTCCTCTCCCCCCGGATACTTCCTGGTGGTGCTGATGGCATAGCATCTTACTGTGATAAGACCCAAAATACTCTTTTGTGAGCCTTTCAGGTTCTGTTTTAGACTGCTCTTTGTCTTCATGTTTTTTCTTTGTGTTAGACTCCATCCTTTCCCCATTCAATTGCGGATTAGTAACAGTGGCAATGATGGTAATGATTAATGCATAATAATTTACCAAGAAAAAATATATGTGACTTGTACCCGTTATTTTGTAAATTTGCGCTACAGCTTTTGTCAAGGGCATTTTTTGACGGTCAGTACGGCATTCCATCTCATCTAGCTTGTCGCATTGCCTTTCAGCTATTTTACGTCATCAATTGCGCAATTTTCCGAGACAAATCTTCAATACTTTTTTAAGAAAATGATGACGCAAGCTAATCTTAACGTTTTCCGATCACATGGTTCTTTAACATTAGGGTGTTTATCCTACCTGAACACGGAGATTTGAAATATATTGAAAAACAAAAGAAAAAAAACAAACAAATAAAAAACGAAAATTTTCCTATTCCAGATAGTGATAAAAATAATAGGGTGCAAATATTTCGACCGAGACCTCCGCTCAACCGTCCTCAGTGCAAAACAAAAAATCAAATAAAGAGGAAAAAATAATGACAAAAGAATTTATTGGAAATATAAAATATTGAAATTATTTAGAAATTGTGTATATATTAAAAGTCATTATTCGTGGCGGAACGCTGCCAGGTCAATATTCGCGAGAAGACAAGAAATAGCTAGACTTGCAAAGTGAAAAGAAAACTAACAAATAAAAAACGAGGATCAGCGTATTTCAGCCGGTGATAAAAAGAATAGGGCGCGAATATTTCGGTCAAGATCTCCGCTCAACCGTCCTCAGTGCCAAAAAATTAAACAATGAGGGAAAATAAAGACTAAAATACTTATTAGAAATATAAAACATTGGAATTATTTAGAAATTATACATACATTGAAAGGCATTATTCGCGGCAAAAAGCCGGCAGATCAATATTCCCGAGACGACAAGAATTAGCCAGACTTGGAACGCGGATCTAGGCCGCTAGTGGAAAATATTTCGGGCTAGTTGTTTTTAGGGCTAAATTAAAATTATGACGGTCACGGTTTTGAAAATTATAATTTTGAGTGGTTTCTTTATTTGAATAATCAATAACTTTAAGAAATGAATATTTTTTTAGACAACCTTGTAGAATCATGACTATGATTCAATTATTAATGCTGGTTTATTGACAAATTCATTAAGACCTTGAAGGCATGATCACTTTTTAAATAACTTGCTGTTTCAGTCGATATTCCCAATAATTTTCACTACTCGGTCTATCAAGTCAGCTTTTTTTCAATTGAATATTTGCGACTGGTACTTTTTTTTTACCCTTAAGACACACCTTGTCACGACTAGCCCCTCTACCCCCCTGATATGCTTATTGCAATCATTTCAAATATCTATAAATAAAAGTTCAAATAGGGATAAAATCCTTTTAATAGACAGTGATGATAGAAATTCACAAAAATACCAGATATTTCGGTCACATATACAGTGACCGTCATCAGTAGTAAAACTAAAATAAAACAATTTAAAACAAAAGTTTATATACTAAATCAAATAACACTACATATTATTTGAATCTCTAATTCTTTTCAAAGCAAAGGCGGAAGCTATTCTCTTTGACCTTCTTGGATTCGGTTCATTAGCGTTCAATGATATAACATTTGGACAAAGGTCAACTACATTGGGTGAATTGAACTTTACTCTCTCAGATTTTAATAAATTATCATAGATAGAGTCCAGCCCATATTCACCTGTATCACGATTCAAAGCAATATTCTTGAATAAGATTAAAAATATGTTCTGAAAGGGCTGAAGTTCACTTCAGCCCTTTCAGAACATATTTTTAATTTTCCAGACCATTTTATTTTGTTCGAGAATGTCTCTTTGATTTCTAGGGATCGGGGTTTAAAGCAAAATTTTCGTGAAATTCTTGAAATAAAGAAAATCTTATTCAAGAATATTGCTTTGAATCGTGATACAGGTGAATATGGGCTGGACTCTATCTATGATAATTTATTAAAATCTGAGAGAGTAAAGTTCAATTCACCCAATGTAGGTGACCTTTGTCCAAATGTTATATCATTGAACGCTAATGAACCGAATCCAAGAAGGTCAAAGAGAATAGCTTCCGCCTTTGCTTTGAAAAGAATTAGAGATTCAAACAATATGTAGTGTTATTTGATTTAGTATATAAACTTTTGTTTTAAATTGTTTTATTTTAGTTTTACTACTGATGACGGTCACTGTATATGTGACCGAAATATCTGGTATTTTTGTGAATTTCTATCATCACTGTCTATTAAAAGGATTTTATCCCTATTTGAACTTTTATTTATCGTCATGGAAAGGCAGTGTGGTCTCCGAAATTATCTATTTCAAATATCTGTTTCTTCTTCCTCCCTGACGAAAAACAGATTAATAAACCATTAATTCGTAATCCCTGAAAAAGAAAGATAATTTTACTTTTTCGCGAGTCGTACAAACATTTAAAGGGGGGGGGGCAATGTCCCCCCCCCGTGCCCTAGATACAACCTTGACTTATTCAGTGCTTCTCCATCCAACTCTGAATTTTGGAGTTTAATTGTCTTATTTCGGTAGTCAGTGAATTAATGTTCTTGTTGATTATTTATTATTTGATACCACGCAGCTCCAAAAAGTTTTGGTTTTCGTTAATGTCAACTCAGCTTTGTTTGGAATTTCCATCGTTTTTCTTATCCCCTCCGGGACCCCTTGATAATTATTCCTGGGAACAAAATATCTTTATTTCAGTTACTTTTTTGATTTGACAGGATCAGATCTATTTTATATTTCCTTCGTTGTTTTTTTTACTTTGACTCTAATCTCATTTTTCAATTTACGAGTTTCTATTTTTTGATTCCTAGGAGGCCCGAGTTGTTTTTAGTTTCTTGCTGTTCTATTTTTCCATTTACGCCCTGTCGTCTTGTTAATGTTACAGGTGAATTATCAGTATTATCTTCTGTGAATCCGTTCCATAGAAGAATGTCCAAATTTTCCGGGCTTCCCCCGATTTTCTCCAAAAGAAAATTACATTCTTAGAAATCTACGCCAAAATTAACGTTGACGAGAGTTAACAACTCGTATTAAGGTTCATATAATTATGAAAGCCAATTTTTGGAGAGATTTCGGAAAATATAATTTTCACAACATTCAGAATAAGTGAAGTACTGGTCCCCTTAACTGTCAACCCTTAAACCCTTAACTGTCAACTATTAAGAAGATCTTTGACCATAATAGACAGGGGGGGGGGGGGGTTGATTCACTTCCTATAGTGCTCGTGCACGGACTGAGAGCCCAAAATCATAAAGCGGGAGATAAATTCCACTATAGTATCCAAATAAAACTCCCGCAAAACTAACAAATGATTCTCTGGCCGAAGAGGGTACAGGTTTAAATAAAGAAATAAATTTGAATAAATTTAATAAAATAAATTTATAATAAATAATAAATTTGCCAGAAAAGTAGGTGTCCTAATTTGGGTGTCATTGCGGCATTTATCTCCAGTCTTGGATTATTAGACTCGTAGTCCATGCTGTAAGAATTCGGCACTGTACAAATAGTCTACAGTAGAAATTGACACCCCCACACAAAAAAAAACCAAGAGTACGATTTATCTACAATAATTTATATTTTCGATATATTCCAGTATTCATCGCCTTTTTTTTCAGATTTGTGTAGTTCATTCTGTCCACAGTGAATATTTTTGACATATCTAAATTACTTACCATCTTTTAGTTCACCGTAATATGAAGGTGAAGGCGCTGGTTCGCTTCCTACAGTACTCAAACAGGGACTGAGTGCCGAAAAATCAGAACCTGGAGATAAATAAGAACTTGATATTCTGGGGCTTGTAACGGATAGTGGTAAGTAGCTATCAGGAGGTTCCAGCCCAAATGGGTTTTCAGGTACTTTCGTGTCTTCTGCCTCTACATCAATTACCGGGATTTGGGCAGGTTTTAATGTCTGTTGCTCCCAAGCCATAAGCCAGATGTAAAATTTTGCATATAAAGTTGATCCTCCCTTAAAAAGAAAATAATGATTAAACACCTAATACTCACATTTCAGTATTTTATTCTTTTTACTAATATTAAATGCTCAGCACGTTGATTTTCTGCCCAAAAGTCTTTTTCCCCTTTACAACAGGATTTCTTTGTATTTTGTTTCCTTCTCAATCTCCTTCCATCACATTTCAACTTGTTAATTTCCCCTATGTACCTTTTAAAATGAGTTCCTTCTATTACATTCTTTCTTCCCCCCTCTATCCCAAGTAATCTTACTTCATTACTAAAAAATAAGTTTTTTCTTCCCGCGAATTCTAGTCAGTTCCAGGATCATTACGTTACACAGCATTGACATAGAACGTGATTTAGCAAAATTTTGGTACACAAAATTAAGGATAATTCTTAAATACCAGGAACATTAAAATGAAAAAAATTTTTTGTCCCCTTGGGTCTATTCATACCTGAAAACCACAATCTTCTAAGATTTTTCTCTTGGTTGTTCCTAAATTATGAAGTTTTTAGGGTAGTACTCAATTTTTGTTAGTGTTGCAATGTACATCGGTGAAAATAAATTGGCATAATTAATTGCTTAACTTCAACGACGTTTCCAAATAATCCAAACATTAACATTCCCAAAGGTAACCTTCAAAAGTATGCTACGCCTTCTTAAGCTGCTTAGTACCGTATGTTTTTAGTTTATTTTTTGGCTGATTTTTCAACGTTTCTTTTTTTTACTTGTACCCTTTACTTCCAGAAGCTGTATAAATGCATATGGAGGTCTTTTTCTTTAAAAAGTGAATTTCCCTCCTTTTTTTATTGTTAAAACCATATATGGTAACAGAAGTTTCCATTTAACCCACTGAAACGATCAGATTTTATTTTTAATGTTTTTAGTACTCAAAAAAAGAATAGCGAGGGATAGACCTATACTTGTAAGACTACTGCTAAAACGCAGGTGAAAAACGCCGGGAAACTAAAGCTTTAGTTCTTGGCTAAGTCTTTTTTTTTATTATTTGTATTTTTCTTTTGGCGTCAGAGTCCTAAGATTTTACTAGTTTGGCAACTAACGGTCCAATTTCTTTTTGTTTTGAAAGGGCCATTTACGTTAATTATGCACATGAGTCCCGTTACTGTAGCATGTTCTAAAATCATAATAACTTGAAATTCTCTTAATTTTTAGTAAATATTAATTCGATAAAACCAAATACAAAACCTACAATGTAAGTTTGACCCACCCTTTAATATAATGGCTAAATTAATAAAACATTTTATTATTAAAACATAGACGAGCCTTCAAGACGTGAATCTAAAGTTAAATGCAAAAACTATTATTAACAAGTAATTCGATATAACGAGTTTCGAATTACGTGGGTTACAACCACGAAATTTTTAGCTATCAAGTTTCGTTCAGTTACATCAAACTTGATTTTCTGACCTCAACTACTCGAATTGTATATATAAAGTCGCTATGCTTTTGATTTAAAGTTAATTAACTGATTATATAAATAAATAAATAAACTCACTGTTTATTATAATAATTAATAAACTTATTGATTAATAAATTCAAATTATAAAATTAATTATACAATAATGAACTCATCAATTAATAAACTCATAATTAATAAACTCTTTAAATAAATAAACTCATTGAATTGATTGATTGAATTGAGTTGAAGAATGTATGTCAAGATATCCAACAGTAAGTTCAAATTTTTAGCACCTCGATTTGCAGTGGAAAATTGAAGATTCATCACCTTTCCAACAGTGTTTGAAACTCAACTTAGGCGATTATTGCTAAGGAGAAATAGCAATTACTGTCCAATTACGGCAAAAAATGCTCAGCACGTCGATTTTCTGCCCAAAAAAGTCTTTTTCCCCTTTACAGCAGGATTTCTTTGTATTTTGTTTCCTTCTCAATCTCCTTCCATCACATTTCAACTTGTTAATTTCCCCTATGCACCTTTTAAAATGAGTTCCTTCTATTACATTCTTTCTTCCCCCCTCTATCCCAAGGAATCATTACTTCATTACTAAGAAAACTGTTTTTCTTCCCCCCTCTATCCCAAGTAATCTTACTTCATTACTAAGAAAACTGTTTTTGTACAAAGGTATCAGAGAAAAAAGAGATCTGATTTTAAACAAAAAGTTGTATCAGAACAGAAACATTTCAGACAATTCACAAAAAAATAATCTTTTAAACCCTATTTTAAAGGAATCAACAAATAAAAAATAATAATTAAGCTTTAGGGACAGATAAAAAAAAGACCCACTGACTTCTTCTCCTTCAGGATCCAACTTCAGGTCTTATCTTGGGCCACCTTGTATGAAGTCAATGTTTTTGGAACCAGCGACGGAGAAAGAAATAGCTAAAATTGTTATGGGATTGAAAAATTGTTCGTCGTCTGGCCCTGATAATATTCCTAGTAAAGTAATTAAGTTCATACTTCCTTCCATTATTTATCCCTTAACAAAACTTATTAACCTCTCCTTTCAGCATGGTATTTTCCCGAGTAGTCTCAGGCGTGCTCGAGTCATCATATTATATAAGGGGGGTGGGAGACACGAAATGATCCAGCCAACTATCGGCCAATTTCTTTGTTGTCCGTGTTTAGCAAAATATTTGAGAAGGCGATGCCTTCTTGCTTTAATAATTTTCATACTTCTAAATATTTTTTTCACGATTTTCAATTTGGTTTTCGAGCAAATCATTCTACTGAGCATGCTTGCGCTGTTTTACTGAATTATCTTCACTCTGCCATAGACTCCCATTTGATTCTTGCTGCTTTGTTTCTGGTTGTTCGTAAAGCCTGTGATTCTTTAACCCACAGTCTCCTTCTATTTAAACTCTCTCGTCTTGGCGTAAGAGGTAGTGCGTTTTATTGGTTCAAGTCTTTCATGTCTGGTAGAATAATTTCTGTTGATCCACTTTTTCGCTCACCATCAAGTGCTAACCAGGGGGTCCCTCAAGGGTCAGTTTTAGGGCCGGTACTGTTTTTAATTTATATAAATGACCTAATTTTTGCAGTTGGAAATAAAAATCCTCTTTATTGCTGTCGTCTATGTCATCCAACAGTCTCCCTTACCCATAACTATTGTTTGCATACCTCGGATTCTCTTGTTACTTTTGCTGATGATACCGCCCTTATTACTTCTGGGAGAACAGAGCATGAGGTTCGTACAACGTTAGTGTACCTCTTCGAGAGAGTTTCAATTTAGTTTGATGCTAACTCTCTTGCCTTAAATGTTTCTAAAACTAGTTTTTTAGTTTTTTCTCGCATATCCCAGGCTTGTCCTCAATTATCTGAAATTCCTATATCCAAAGGCTTTATTAGTAGACCAAAGGATGGCCATGTCCGTTTCCTAGGTATCCTCCTAGATGAAAATTTATCTTTTAAACACCATATGGATTTGATTAAAATGAAGGTATGCAGAAACCTCGGTATTCTAAGAAAACTAAAACATATATTTCCGGGACCAATTCTAAGAATCCTATTTCATAGCTTAATTCATTCTTGTTTCCTATTGTTCAGTCATATGGATGTCTACTTTCTCTTCTTTTCTCAAACCGCTTTCGAATATTTATGATAAAGCTATAAATCTTATCCAGGATGTAAATCGTTCGGCAACTAAACCGTTACTTGATATTAAAAAACTTTATATTCTTTCCTGTGCGTCTTTCGTTTTTCTTCAGCTCCATGGTGATATTCCTAGGTCCCTTAGATTTACGTCTTCTTTTGTATCTGATCGGTCAAATTATCAACTCTGTAGTTCTTTAAATATCCAAATTCCCCATACACCAACAATAAGATCCGATTTTAATCCTTTTGCTGCGTGTCATTTGGCACGGAACACCCTTCCCGATTCGGCTCGAGAATATCACTCATTTAGCACCTTCAACAGACTTGTATAAAAATTTTTGTTTTCATGTGATTAATTTTCCATACTCTTGCCTGCTGCCAATAGTTTTTTTTTTTTTTTTTTTTTTTTTTTTATTATTTTTTTTTAGATGTTGTGATTCACAGTAGTTTGATAAAGCTTATTTAGTGAACTCTCCTTTTTTTTATAGATGTTGTGATTCACTGTAGTTTGATAAAGCTTAGTTAGTGATTTTTTTTTTTTTTTTTTTTTTTTTTTTTTTTTTTTTTTTTAAAGCAAATGCTTTACATGTTAAAAGTTCAAATGCTTATGTTTATATGTTTAAATATTAAAGTTATGTTTGTATTGTTTAAATCTTAAGCGTTTAAATGTTTAATGTTTATTTGATCTTTTCATAATCCCCCTCCTACAGGCCATGGAGTCTTTGTGGGGATTTGTAGATTGTTATGTAATTATTTTACTGATATATGGAAAATATATCTATCTATCTATCTGATATGTAAGGATACAAATAACTAAAAATAAAATTCGATTTTAAGTATAAAATAAATAAAAATATTAAACTATCTAAACCCCTAGATAGTAAGATGAGAAAAAACTCACGCAGAAGAAAAGGGTAAGTATGCTACGGTCTTTTATTATTTTTCTACTGAGGAAGACTGAGCGGAGGTCTCGGCCGAAATATAAGCATTGCGTTTCCACTGGCTGGATATATCCTCGTTTTTTTTTCCTGCTTGAGCGTTTTCTAATCTTGTCATGCTTAGCCTTAGAATTTACTAGACAAAATTTGTTCTTAGAAATTACTTATAGTGTAGGATCAGTATCAAGATAAGTTAAGGACCAATATTTTCTCATTAGTTTGTTCCACATCAGCCCTGATTTTGTTTTGCCGACGGTTGGTCATGTATATGGGTTTATTTTTTAACTATAGCCGCGTTTTCAGGCTCAGCGGGTTCGAACACGGGTTGTTCTAGTCTAGTTTCAAGTTTCTAGTTTTTCGTCTAGTTTTTTCTAGTTTCAGCGGGTTCGAAGCTTCAACCCCGTGTTTGATGCACTAGATGCACTGCTGCACAACGCTTGATGCACTAGACGCGAACAACCCGTGTTTAAAGACGGGTTGTTCACGGAGCAGCAGGTTCGAACACGGGTTGTTCTCGTCTAGTGCATTAAGCGTTGTGCATCAGTGCATCTAGTGTATCAAACACAGGGTTGAAGCTTCGAACCCGCTGAAACTAGACGAAAAACTTGAAACTAGACGAGAACAACCCGTGTTCGAATCCGCTGAGCCTGAAAACGCGGCTTATATTAGTAAAAAAAAAGTACACAATTAAACTAAACTTCAACCAGGGGAGGGGATTAAAAACCTGCTTTGAAGTAAATATTTCAGTCAAAGAAAAAAAAAATTGATGGTGAAAGTTTTCTAAATAGAGAAGAGAGGAAAATTCATACTCTTTTCCAATTTTCTTCCAATATTGTCTTTTAATCATCATTTTGAAGTGATTTTTGCGAATTTTAAGATTTGCGAATTTTAAGTTTCGAATTTAATTTTAAGAATAAGTGACTTTTGCTGCGACAAATAAAAAACATGACATGTTTCTGAGCAAGCAATAAATATTGGTTTTAAATAAAAAGTTGAACGATCCAAACTCCTCCGTGCATCTCAAAAGTTTTTTTATACTTTTCATAAGATGAGGATCAATATTTTTGTTCCTTTTTTAATTCTACCTTTTTTTATTTAATGACTCAGAAAATTAAAGATATCTGGAACAGGCTGCTTTCTATATTCAGCTTTTATATCCACAGCATCTATAGTCAATACATAGAAAATCATAGTAAAACAGAAAATGTTTATAGGCGAAACTTTACTTTTCGAATTGAATCACCTGTTTGGCTCAAAAAGATAAACATAGGAACATAAAAATAGGTGATTTTCTTTCCAAACGAAAATGTTGGCACACACTTGCTAATCAATTTCTTCAAGTTAAACATCACTTAAGATGTCAAATCTTTTCCAGCTGTTTGCCAAGAATACGATTTGAAGGTAAAAAATTATAGGCATTATAATTTTTACAGTTAAATAGCTCTAAACTTTTCATAATATTTTAATTTCGAAATATCAAGGTTAAAGAGTTTATATAAGCTCTTAGCAAATACTTATGTGGGAATAAGCGGGGAGGGGGGGGGTAGTCAAGCTATTTGGTAGTCAAGCTAATTATAACATTCAAAAGCATTTCACTCAAATACCCATAATTAACTTGGGTTTCTCTGTCCAGAAATTTGTCATATTTAGAATTCTACCTTGGGCTTCAGAAAGCTGACCAATTTAGAATATTCCTGTTCCCCAAATTCCGGGGTATTAAATTAGGGTATATTACAGTCAGGTACAAATACAGGAAATGTTTCGGGAATGGAAACGGAGATTCTTCAAAGCAGCAAAAAAAGACAAATTAAACACAAATGAAACATAGAGTTGAAATAATGACCCTTTAAGGGGCCCTCACCCTCAGTCGCACACTTCTTGTTTACCTGACTGTTTCATAGAGCCCTCTAGGTAGAGAGTTGCAAACTAATTTAGTCCCTCTTTTTCGGCTTTTAATTTAGTATTTTATGATGAGTAATAATATTCTTCAAACTAACAGAGCTCATGATAACAGTGTTCAAATGTTATAAAGATTTTTCTTTAATATTTTCTATTTATGCATTAATAATAACAGACTTATAGCTGAGGTAGAAAATGAATGCGCATCAAACAATAACATTTCAGTTTTATATGTATATACAACAAACTCTTTGTGCCACAACATATAATTTAGTTTTGATTAATAGCAGAAAGTGAATGATTTCTAATACTTAGTTTGTTGTATGTATAAATCCTGTTTATATTGTTGTATGATTCAATTTGAATAATATTCATAGTTTTATCTAGTAAAAAACATGATTCCGTTGCTCTCAAATTGTTTTTGCCGCAATTTCAATCTTTAATCACAGTAATAATTAAAAAAAGACATACTATTTAAACACGCTCAAAGAGAAATATTTGAAATTTACAGAATATTTTATGGTGATGTTAAAATAGGAACTAGTGTTATATAAATAATATGTAAATGTCATAATACAAGATACAAAACACACATGAGAGGGTAGATTTGGAATTGTTAAAACTGCTCTGTTCCCACTAGACTTGATAGTAAGTGTCAATTCTAAATCTGCATACAGGATGTAGTTTCTACTACAAAATATTTCTAAATTTTTGTACTATAGTCATGGCTGTACTTGGGGGGGGGGGGGGGTAGAGGGTTTGAATCCCCCCCCCAAATGAAAAAAAAAATCCTGGATAAGACCCTGACTACAGTAAAAAAAATTATCGGTATTAGATTTTTGATTGGATTTGGTAGGTGACGTTGCTGATCAGGAAAGCCAAATTGGGACTAAATATACATTGCTATGCTGATACTCCCTTTGAGAACAGCTTAGCAAACAGTTTGTGGCAATTGCCTCCAAAGGATGAAATCAGATGCAAACTTTAAGCGTGACAACTACGATATTTAACAGTGACGAACCAAGAATGATTAAATTTAATTACCTTAGGGAAGCGTGACCTGAAATTTTCCTCATTCATTTTGGCCAATTCTTCCCCTGTCATATCGAATGATAGGAGGAGAACAGGGTCCAGCTTCAGTTCCTCTTGGACATGACTTACCCATCGTATCACGTCTGTACGATTCCAAGTATAGGGATCTGAAAAAAAAGGTTTGATTTTATTCGTCACGGCACTTTCCTCCGTTTGGGTTTCCTGTGCGTATCACTGGTGAGTGGCTGATTGATATTTTTAGTGTTTATGTGCGTGAATGTGTTTTATTTCTTTCCTTTGTAACTTTTGTCGTTTGTTTGTTTTTGTGTTTTGTTCTTCTTCCCTGTGTTCGGAGGGGGGGGGGGAGAATTTGATGCTTGTTGCGGAACATTTGGTGTTTTTTTTTGTATAAATAAAATCTATAATAAATCTTATAATATAAGATACTAAAAATAATGGGGAGATTCATCAATTTCATGCTTAGAATCTATTTTTCTAAGCGGTACTAAAAAAAATGTATGGATAATCTAATCTAGATAGATTTATTTGGATGCCACGCTTTAGGGGAAAAAAGTTGAAACGCTAAACTCTCTACACGAGAGAAGAACTATCGGACCAGAAACAGCCAAGAACATCTACATAATCGTTTCTTTTATCTTTTTATAATTAACAATCTTTATTCGTTTTTCAAATTTGGGTACATTGAGCTATACTTGAGTATATTCCCATATTTGAAAAAGAAAATCATGATCAAGATGAACGTTTTTTCTTTTCAGCGATTCACGGGATAACTAATATTAGGGACCCCTCCTTCCCCCCCCCCCAAATCTAGATCAAGATTGTCCGAAACCCTTAACTGTTCTTTTGATAGTTAATCAAACTCTTGATTTATTAATCAATTTGATTATTAATTGATCACTCACCCAATGGTAACTGATCGCTTTTTATTTTAACTACGACTTACCGAATAACCGATATCTTGGATGGAATATATATATATATATATATATATATATATATATATATATATATATATATATATATATATATATATATATATATATATATATATATATATATATATATATATATATATATATATATATATATATATATATATATATATATATATATATATATATATATATATATATATATATATATATATATATATATATATATATATATATATATATATATATATATATATATATATATATATATATATATATATATATATATATATGTATATATATATATATATATATATGTATATATATATATATATATATATATATATATATATATATATGTGTGTATATATATATATATATGTGTGTGTGTGTGTGTGTGTATGTGTGTTTTTGTGTGTGTGTGTATATATATGTGTGTGTGTGTGTGTGTTTGTATGTATGTGTGTGTGTGTGTGTGTATGTGTGTGTGTGTGTGTGTGTGTGTGTGTGTTGTTGTTTATATATATATATATATATATATATATATATATATATATATATATATATATATATATATATATATATATATATATATATGTATATATGTATATATAGATATATATATATATATATATATATATATATATATATATATATATATATATATATATATATATAATATATATATATATATATATATATATATATATATATATATATATATATATATATATATATATATATATATATATATATATATATATATATATATATATATATATATATATATATATATATATATATATATATATATATATATATATATATATATATATATATGTATCTAAAAAAGGATTTTTGAACTTGTAGGTTTCCGGGATTTTCAATCAGACTATGAAAACGAAAGAAAAGAGGAAAAGAGGAAAAAAGAAAAAGAAAAAAAGATTGTGAAAATCTTATTGATTATCACCCTAAAGTTAAAATTGATTCTTGGTGGTGCGCGCAAAAAAATTTTTTGACCATTTAGTAAAAACAGATACGATTTAGTAAATATTTCCAATTAGATTTAGTAAATTCTTCCTGGCCAGGGTGGCAACACTGCAAGTATTATAGATTATTATAGCGTATTACATACATTTACACGTACTATCACACGTACACATGACATATTTTATCACGGTTGCCTCTTAGGAGCAGCCTAGTAAAGAGCAAACCCAATCTATAGTTACAAGTATTCAACGACGACTAAGCCAAAGTTTATACCCTTCCGACAAAAACAAGTCTAGAAACAAAAACTAGCTGTTCTTTGGATAACTAATCAAGTTTTGATTATTAAGATTTTGATTAAATATGTGCTACTCAATGAATCAATAATAATTAAACTCACTTGATTTTGCTGCAATTGGCCGGATTCCTGAAATCTAAAACCCCCGTCCCAACAAATAGAAGCCTAATGAAACCTTTTGCTTTTTTTTTTTTACATAATTCATCAACACAATAACATATTGCCTTTTTGGGATCCTTTCCTACGTATTAATGGTTTATGCAACGTGTCAGAATAATAATATATTTCAAAGACAATGACCCTATGTTATAGTATGGTCAAACAGGACTTCTTAACACAGCGGCGTATAGTTGCCAATTACATAAATTTACGAAGTGACCACACCCGTGACACCTGGAATTCAGCCCCTCCTTCTCTCTTCTTTAATTTTTGTCTTGGGCTTGTTTAAAACTATTCAAACTTCTGGTCAAGTCTTTAAATGTAAAATTAATTCTAAAATTTATTTGTTGTCTAATTGCTAGGAAGAGCAGCCACTTTTACTATGCAGGTTTACCATTATTTCAAACAAACTTATTAAACATTTACAGGGACAGAATTCTAGCCACCACCCTGTGGCCAACTTAACCAGAACAGCTCTTGGGGCATCTGGGTCCCCCACAACTGGCTATGTGTTCATTTAAATAATATATATTTAATCTAAGAATTTTAAGGACAACGCTAATAGGCATATCTACAGGCAGGGAAGGGAGGGATGTGAGAGAATTGGTTCCCTAAGATCTTTCTGATGTCCTCCCCTTCCAGAAATTGTTTTTAATACTTGTAAGGTAGACTATTAGTTCAGATATTTGGGTCTAAGAAAACCGTTTCTTAGGATCACTACGAAAAAAACTTCTTCAAGGTTCCAACTGCTTTATTAAAATTACTACCATATTGATTTCTGGGATTTTCATTGCCCCTGTAAACCTGTCCCATTCCCTAAAAAGCCATAAGCCCAAACCATTCCCTCACAAACCTTTGTAATGGTAGTCAATTCTACAAAATTGTTTTCAAGGCGTGGTCAAGAGTTAGAAGAAAGAATTTTGCTTCCGAGAAAAGTGTCATATTTTTCCTGAATTGGACGTTTTGTACACTTTTTGGGAATGGCCACAACTATTTTTCTGCCCTCCCCTGTGGTTGTGTGTGGAATGGCCAAAACCAAAGTCATGCGTAACAACGTTAATTCCACTCCTGGTCGGCAACTGATGAGCTAGAGACAGTTTTTCCACTTCGAAAATTTAAAAATCCTGTCCCGCCAACCAAAAATCCTGAAAATTCTTGTCGGCAGAACCGAAAAATCCTGAAATTTTTCCTGGCGGGATATAGCTAATCCCTGGAATGACGGGAAATAAGATTTTGAAGTTTCATTACAGTTGGATTACAGTCTTTGACTGAGTGAATTCTCGACCTCACCTTTGGTAAGGTTCCTTCCGTACGTATAATGAAAATCTGCAAATCGCAAAAACCTCGAACTACCACAGATTTTGTGTTTGCAAATCTTTTACATCGCTGAGCTTCTTAAAAAAAAAACAAAACACTGTCGGATAAATAAAACATATCAAATGTGAGAGGACTAGTAGAAAATACAAAAAAAAAACAAGAGACTTCGAGAAAACCGGTTTAGACACATCAGCACTTCAAGACTATACCATAGATAAACTAAATTGAACAAGATGAAATCTCACACTAATCGCCAAATGTCACAACTCCTAAGATTTTTTTGCTGTGCAACAATGGAGGATAGGATGGCGAGGGCTCCTCTCCGTGACTCGTATTTTGTAGAGCCAAGTCTGAGCTGAGTTTTCCATCTGAGTTTACTTTACCTATCGACAGCAGTCCGAGACTAATTTGTTCAATCACATTCGTCAACTATAGGGTTCGATTTCACATTTTAATTTTATCAAGAAGCTGTCTATCCAAGCGCAACCAACTCGAGTTCTTTTCGGCACATCTCATGCCGATTTTTGACTGTAAATGTTGCACCTTTCTGTTTTTATGTTCTTCACGATGCTGAAAAATCTCTCAACAACAGCGATAGAAAAGGGTAAACTGAGTAAATACCTGACCATCGATACAACACTCTCAAACCGAGGTGCCCTAACTGGCGTTCTAACCACGCCACGCTCGCCCAAAAGTCAATAATGTCACTTTCGTCGATCCTTGTTACTTGCATCGCCCTCTACTCCTGAACAATTATATTTGCATTACAACAACGAATCATGTACTTTTTCAGCAAGCGCACCAAGAACTAAGCGGCTGAAGAATCCAAGGCCTTTCTTATATATACGAGTTCAGCTAAAAAAAAACTTTCTGATTAAAAAACAAATCGCTTTTTTATCAGAAGTAATCGCCTTTTATCTTCAACGTAGAACTTCCTAGCTGCTTCGTATATCAGTAGTACTGACGACAGTGAAGCTCGTGTAAGATGATTCGATTGTAAAGTCTCGAGACTTTCATGAGCTGCAACACCAAGGTATGTTTCGCACATGGGTAAATATTCATCTTCTAGCAGAGGATCCAATTCAAGGGCGACCGTTCCCGCACTGCGGACATAACTGGGTTTCATAAAGTTCATCACCAGTGTTTTGAGAAGAGTTTCAACCTTCGGTTTGAACTGATGGAAAAGTGATTTTTCACTCTGAAAAACTAAGTTGAAGCTGCTAAAGAGTACAAGCACATAACTTTGAAATTCCATTTGGATCCGGAGTAAGGGGTTTTTTAAAGCTTGAAGGGCGCGGTCATTAGTATGCGTTGGGTCTTCCAGAGATACTAGCTGAAAATACAGCGCTAGAGCGTTCCACTGTTCCAAGATCCTATTTACACACATCTTTGGTGCTAAGATGCTCCGCATGTCTGTCTGCGTGAAAATTTGAAACTGCTCCAGGTCAGACCGGTGTTTGGCACTGACACTAAAAGGAGTGTAAATGGTTCTGCAAAGACTCTCTAGCTGCTTGGGTAGCTGCTTGCAAGCGTAAGAGGCTACAAGGTGAATCATGTGGTTACTGCACTTTACACAGGTGACCCATGGATACTGAGCTGTAATCCTCTTAAAAACAGAGTTGTCAGAGCCGAACATAGCATTGCAGGTGTCAGCACAAAAAGTTATCCAGTTCTCTAGTAGTATTTGCCTTTTGGTCAGAGAGTCCACCAATTAACCAAAAAGTGTCTCAGATCTTCTATCAGAGCACTCTATGATATTTAAAATGTCAACCTACACATCAATACTTTCCCCACACCACAAAATGCCACGACAAGCTGTTTCTGTATACCAACATCTGTGGTTTCATCTATCATCAGTGCAAAGGGGCTTTTCTTAAAAAATGTCAATAAGCTACAAATTGCTATAAGGACCTAGTCCTTGGCGAATCACGTTGATGACTTTTTGTTCCCCAAGTGACACCTTTTCAAGGACAGACTTGGGAGGAAGGCTTTTGATCATTGGCACACGTCTATCCACAACACTTAAAGGCAAGTCATTTTCTAGAATAAATGTAGCTATTTTTGCCTTTGGGGCCTCCAATTCGTGATTGCATACATAAAATATGCGATTGAGTTGTATGGGGCCATGATTTGTAGAATCTTGGCTTCTGACATGCAATTTGGGTTAATCAGACCACATGTGTTTTCTCAGTTCCGACTTTCCATATGCTAGAGACTTCTCACAATACAAGTAATGGGTTTTTCATCTGAAGAAGGATAATTCTTCAGCCAAGACGTAAATTCAGGGACATGCAGCCAAGCAGGTCTGAATTTTTGTTTCTTTCGGAGTCTCTTTTCAACTTTTCCAGATCTAGGTCCACTTTTTCTAGCTTTTGCTCTTGCTCTTTTTTCTTCATTGCTTAAATAACCAGAGCTCTCCTCATGATCATATGACAAAGTATTTTCAACATCAGAATCAGACAACAAATTTTCCATCGAAAGAACTAAAACAAAAACCTTGTTTATTAAAAAGTGGACTCGCACAGATAGAAGAAAGAAGGTTTAGCGCAGTGTTTCCACTTCTACTTGTTTTGGTAGTAGAATACTTATTTTTGGACTATTCTACTTCCAAATATTAAATCTACTTATCCACTTACTTTCTACTTATTTTTGGAGGCATCTACTTACTTTCTACTTATTGTTTTCTACTTCTAAATGTATATTATTTTTTTCTACTTCTTATTTAGATCTATTTCTAAATGTCAATCCAGATACTTATATTTCTGTTGGCACTCTTAGGATCTGGCCACAGAAATGAACACTAACCACTTTTAATCCTATATATGAAGCCTTTGAGCACCCAAATTGCTGCAGATTTTCTAGCCAGGGACAAGACATTTGCAAACTAGTGATAAATTGTTTCCTCATAAGCATAAGCTTCTGTCGACTGTAATCACAAGCATCCTCTGAGGATCTTTTTACCGCTGTTACTTCTCTGAGCCATTCCCTCTCTGAGCCATTGCCAGATAATCTCTGAGCCAACTTTTTACTGAGCCAATTACTTCTCTGAGCCATTGCCAGATAATCATCTCCATGTGTTATAGAGACACAATGACAAACAGAAACGAGACAATAATTTTCTTGCAATGCAGGGGAGCAGGCCGGAGTTTAATGTGAATTTCTCAGAAAGTTTTCTTAGAACCATCAATCAAGAAACCGCTCCAGTTTACCTAGTCAAAATCATGTCTTCTAGGCCAAACTGATTCCAAGAGTTTCACTGAAGCGGTGTACTCTGATGAACATCGACGTTGGCAAATATTTCAGCCTTGTCATACAGGAAGGGGATTATTACCATGAGTGCCGAGTTACACCGGAATGGCCTTAAATCTCCCAGATATTTGATTGAAAATGCTCAGAAAAACAGGCTATTCTTCATGCTTTTATTTTATTTTTGATAATAAGATTGATTGGTAAGACATCTTTATTGTAGGAGAAAAATCAAGAGAAAAGTTGGGCACACAACAGAATATGTTGCTTGTGCAGCGTCCCTTAGCTAGTGGTAGCTAACAAATGCTCAGCCTTGAGCATTACCAACCCTGCCCCAACCACCACAGACCCCTCATCCTTCACAGAATCAGGATAAAGCTCTTCAACTGATTAAAAACTGGTCAACAGCACCAAGAAAAAACCCAAAGTTGCTTCAGTTTCTAAGTTAGTTTGCTTTGCTTACCTGTAAAAACAGTGTCAACCAGACTGACAAACAAAACAATTAAAATTCCCAGCAAAATATTAATGAGCTCACAACCACGCTGCCTGCTCGAAAGTTAAACTTCGCTTCGCGCTACTTCGATCCGTTTTCGTACTGGAAGTTTTGCCAGACCACAGAATAAAATGAGATCTGAGCAGATCAGGTCCGGATTATGAAATTGAAAGAATGGCCGCGGCAAATGGGTGAAAAAAGAAAAAAAAAATTTCACGAGAGACCGAAAATCCGGTAAATTTCCTGATTCCTGGAAATAATTTTTTTTTTCCTGGCAAGGGGTCGAAAATCTGACTTGCCCTGCAAAATCCGGACGAGTGAAAACACTGGAAGGTGGCAGAATTTAAGTATCTTGGGATCCTCACAAATTCTGACGGAGGTCTGGAGGGCGAAATCACTATACGAATTGGGGGTCAGGCAATGCTTTTGCCAAACTAAGTAAAGTATGGGAAAACATTACATACTCTCTAAAGCCCAAACTCCGACTTCCTAATAACAATGTTCTCTCAGTACTTATGTATGAATGCGAGACATGGGCATTGACAAAAAAGCTTGAAAAACAAATAAAGGGTTTCAAAAATAGTTACCTCCCGCGCATTCTGAGTATTCACTGGTCTGATAAACTTACGAACACCTTCATACGTGAAAAAAGCAAAGCAACCATTGATAGTTGAGAAAATACGAAGTAGTAGTAGATATGGTGGAGGCAATATGGCTAGTATGGGCGATGGCAGGCCCCCCATTGTGTTTGGTGTTGGGTTCTCCCCGGCGTTAGAAGGCGTGGACGGTAAAAAGCGTCGCTCGACCAATGCCTAGAGAGGAAGGCTTCACTGGCGGGTGCATCTCTGGTACACCTATGACCGCAAACTCTTCAGAGATCGTTGTGGAGAGGCACCGTTGTTGCCTTTTGCACCAGCCGGCGTGGGAGGAACTAAGTCGAAGTAAATAATGGGAATAGTTTCTCTTGTTTTAAATTGAATAGAACCCTTATTCTCCATCATAAAATCTGGTAAGCAATCTTAATTTTCACAGCAACGGAATACACGATACATAAGCATCATATAGTATATATAAAAGGAATATCAAAACTAGCTAAACTTAGTGCCTTTAGATATTTTACTGTAATCTCATATACGATTTTGAGCTGATCAAGCATTATGATCTCATATTGGTGGTAAATCCTAACAAACATTATGAGTAGTCAAAAGACAGGAGGTTGCTTTTGAGTATAGCGCTCACGAACCTGTAATAACAGACAAATTACTTGCAATGACGCGCGAAAATGCATGGCAGTGATAGTAAAACTTCTTGCTCAATCTAAAAATAATATTTTGCAGAACATCAAAACCTTTGCCCTTCGAGGGAAGGAGGATGGTAATTACCTGAACTCTGACCAACTGGGGTAATCAAATAGTTACTACTAATTTTAAAACTCAACGCATCACCAATACGCATTGAGCTTACACAACTGAGCATCCTCCTCCTCCCCAATCTGTTCCGAGCTGCACTCTATACTACCTCTTACCTCTACCTCTTAAGAGCTCTTTTAATCCTCTTCGAAGACGTCTTGCTTTTTGGGCTCCAGAAAGGCTAATATGTAGGTAGCACAGTTTTTGACAACCCATCATGCTTCATCCTTGAATTGTGACCTAACCGTCTTAAGGTTTCATTATAGCCCTAGAAAGCCCTATAGAAACCAGTTATAGCCCTATAGGGATCGTATACGAATGCCTGAAATCATCCTTCAGCAATTCTTCTAGAAAACATACAAAAAACCTTACTCAACCTTTCGACGCATCGGCATTTCAGAACCGTACATAACCACTCTCATTATCATCATTTTCAGTATCATAATTAATGTTCGTAAACTTATCTTTCTAGTTTTTCAGACCCTTTTTTACTGTGAAAGAACAAACAATGCCTCAGTTATTCTAGTTTTTAGATTTTCAGTGTGCCCACCATCCTTACTTTAAATGCAGGCAAGGTAAGAGAAACTATCCACTTGGTGAATTTTTTGGTCACCCACCACTTGAGTGGGTGGGTGGGTCACCCACCCACCTCATTATTCAGCTTTGTGGGCCTTTTGGCTAGCAAAAAGCTCACTTTATCAACTTTTTGCTGCCTCAATCCATTCACTCGGTCCATCTGTCTTAGCATATGTAACTATAGGCTACGACGGCATATTTCATGTTTACAGATAGGTAAACTTAGTCTTTATAAAGTGACTTAATCTTCCTAAAATTGACTTCTAAACCTATTCTCATATGGTAAACTTAAACCGCCAACAATTCAGTTGTTGCAATTTCATCGATTTTTTCGCTTTTCAATTTTTTTCTATTTCTTTTTTTTTTCAATGAAGATACAAACAGCTTTTTTTTTAAATTTTGATGGGTGGGGGGCTCAAATTATAGATACGGATTAAAAAAGGCTACTCGATTAAATGCAACATTACTAAGCGTCCTATTGCACCTCAGAATCTGGTAAACAGTGTCCTTAGATATTTTACAATGATCTCATACAGGCTATGGAAGCTGAACAAGCATTATGAGTCTTTTGTCATTAAACTCTAGGCTTCTTTTAAGTTCTGTGCTCACGAACTTGCAATAACGGATAAAAGATATGGGTTTTTCATAAGCATCATATATTCAAAAGAAGACTCATAAAATAGAAACAACAATAAAAGTAACGAGGGGAAAAAGATCTTGTCAAAAATAAATTTTCCAACAAGCTACGTCAGTAATTTTTTCATGATAAGGTAGTAAATATAAAAAAGTCACGAGGTATGAAATTCTGATTTTTGTTTCATCACAGTTGGTGCAGTCACGATAGTGACATTTTATCACTTAAAATAATCAAAAAGGCATATGAGATACCTAAAGGCGAATGAGGATTTATTCATAGACAATTCTTAGATATCACAGGTCGAATATTTATTGGGGTTATTACTATATAGCACTAGTAAATCGGTAGTCAGCAATCAAGACTAAGGGTCACAGCCTCCTTTGTTGATCGTGATGGGTAATGAACCCTATTTGACTATGATGTGAATGGAATTACTAGTATATTTGCGGTTTAATCTCTGTAAGCTTTGATATGCATGCGCAAACGAATGTGCATCCTGAGTGCCAATTTGTAATTTTTCCATGGAAAAGTTGTTCTTGCAGAAAAGTGCATAGAGGGGTTGGGAGATTTTGACCCCCCCCCCCCAACCTAAAGGTTTAATTTAATTCCTATAATTCCTTGCATTTTCCAAAAACAATTCGTAAATTTTGGTGTTTTATCGAATTTTACTCGTTATCTTCCAATACAAGTTCATTCATAGACACTAACAGCAAATATTATGAATTTTAAAGAACACTCTTGAGTTATTTATTTTGTTTTTTTTGTTTTTTTTTTAGTACGGCCACATACAGTTGCCCGATGTGTGGAGAGTGGGAGGAAAATTTATTGTTTTTTCTGGGGAAGTGTGAAGGGTCTTGAGAAGGGAAATTATTGAAGTGGAGGAGATGAATAAGCCTTGGCTGTAAAAATTGCTGGGAAATGGGTGTTTTATAAGTGTTAACAATCTGGCACGGTTTATTCATCTAGGTATAAACCATCGTGAGAGTGTCATGTGATGTCATTGTTCGTTTGTTTGTATTAGTGTTTTTGAATGGTTTTCTGTGCTTTAATCGTTTTGATCAAACGTTTAACTTGGATCATTTAATCGTATTTGTATGATGTTAATGTCTTTCTATGATGTTATGATGTTTATGATGTTTCTGATGTTTATGATGTTATGATGTTATGATGATGTTATGATGTTTCTTGTATGATGTTAATGTCTTTCTATGATGTTATGATGTTTCTGATGTTTATGATGTTTCTATGATGTCTATGATGTTATGATGATGTTATTATGTTATGATGTTTCTTGTATGATGTTAATGTATGATGTATGTCTTTTTTGTGCCCATGGCCCTGCAATTTTTCGTGTCAAATATACTATACTACTATGCATAGTCTCTAGTGAGATGTCCATTCCCCGCACCAGCCAAGAAAATTGAGCTTAATATATGAAAATTACATTTTTCATATGTATTTACATTATTAGAAGGCTAAAAAAATTGCAAATATTCACATTGAAAAATTTGCCAAAACATCCTTGATACAAAAAGGAAAAAAATTAACTGAATGTATATAAATTTACAGAGGATTATTTAAATAGAACCAATAATGATTTACTTGTCGAAATACAGGAAAACTTTTAACATTCTTGCGCACCTTACAAAAAATTAGCACCCCAGTCAGGGGCGGATCCGAGATTTTTTACGGGGGGAGGACAAAATAGGTTGATCAGATAAATTTGCGTTAGGAGCAAGTTCATTTAACGCAAACTTGCGTTAATTAAGTAACTTGGACTACTTTAGACTACGTCAGGGGGGCGCTCCCTCAACCCTTTGGATCCGGCACTGACCCCAGTTTCCACACCCCTGAGCAAAGCTAGTACAAAACTGAATAGAACAGATCTCTGCGGTTTTAAAACAAGATAAATAGCAATTAAAAACTACAAGTGCGTAACAGAAATTGTTCGTTGAAACTGGTAGCGAACTACACACTTTAATACAAACTACTAACACCTTAAGCAGTGGAATAAAACAAGATTGAAATGTTCACGTTAAAAAATTTACCAGAACGCTTTTGGTACAACAATGGAGATAAGAAAAAAACTACTCAAATATAGATAACTCTACGGCCAGGTAATGATCCAAAACCTCGATTTCACTCAGGTAACGAAAACCCAACAAGCAGCAGTCGTACTGTCGACTGCTGTTATCGGTGCAGAATTGAATTTAAAAACGTTGATAGCTTTGGGGTTTTGCTAAGTAGTTTTAGATGGCACTGGTGCTTTTTTTCATAACCGAACTTTTCTATTCTTATCAGTTTCCCATGCTCTTCCCCTTCTGTATTTGCTTATCCCCTACCATGGGCGTAGGCAGCATATTGTCTAGGGGGAGGCAGTCGATAGTGTGATGGAGGGCCTTTTATCAACTACTTTTCCAACCATCTGCTTTTTCAGCCATATCTAATGTAAATTTAAAGGTCTAGGGGGCGGGGGGGGTGGGCAGCTGCCCCCCTGGCCCCTCCCTCCCTACGCCCATGCCCCCTACCCTGGATTTTGAAAACAACTTTATCGACATTCACATTAAAATTCTTTTTCTTTGGATATTTTCATTGAAAATTAAAAAACAAAAAAAAAGCAAAATTGTCTCCATAGATTTCGAAAAAAATGTACTCTCTCCTATAAATGTTCATAAATTGACATCGCTGTCTTTGCCCCTGGCAAGCTTTAAGTTTAAAAAGTGGGTCTATTTGCCTCCAGAAGTAAGCAGAGGCGTATCTAGTTTTCAGCAGTTAGGGACAACTTCGGTCCCCCCCCCCCCTACCATTACTACATCAACGTAAGTACTAAGTTTGGCGTCCCTTCAAAGGCTGCGCCACGGGACGACCTGACCCTCTGACCACCACCCCTCACTGGGAGAACCACTAGAAATAAGGAATAGTGTGATTGCCTTACGAAAATTCGTCACAGATTTCAATCAGGCCTGCCTCTGATAATTCAACGATATCCCAAGTTTCACTTCCAAGAGTCTCAAAATTTGAAAAAAAAAATATCCCAAAAATTAAACAATTTTAAAATGCATTACATGCATTACAAAAATTTCCTAGAAAAAATTTCCTAGAAAAATTTTCATGACCTAGAAAAAGCATTACATGCTTTTTCTAGGTCATGTGTATTATGATTCTCCGAAGATCCCAGAATCAAGACTTAAATCTCAAGATACTGGGACAAATCCTAAGGAGTGTCAGTCATGTTTTCGGCACAAATGAAAATTCGGCGTCGAAAAACCTAATATTTTTAAAACTTGATAAGCATCCATCACCCAAATTTTTGGCGAAATCAGAAACGACGAAATCAAGTTCTATAAAACCCTGTCCATCTGGCCTTGTATTTTTTATTAATCTATGCAGGGTATACCAAATAAACCTCTTCTGCAGGTGATGGACGATATCAACTATCAACAGTTAATCTGTTGGTTTATTTCTGACATGAAGATTACTGATCTGGCTCAAATCCAACTTTTCAGATGGGTAAAGCCCCGGTTCCATCAGACATTTTACTGCCAAAACCTCAGCCAAAACGCAAGGAATCACCACCCATTTGAGAAACCAACTTGCTTATAGAGTCTTCTCACGATTTCATTGGAATTGATGTCGAAAATATGGCTTAAATGTGGAATATTCCCTTTCATCCCATTTCTTTGAATTGGATATTCTTCGGGGTGAAAATAAATAAACTACGAAGGTTGAGGAAACAAAGAGAGTAGAATTTGCACTATTATTGTCTTTTTTCTTTTGCTGAACTGGAATAGGTTAACAGTGCTATTTTATCGCTTCTAGTCTCGTTTGTTTTTTTCTAAATCCCTTGCCCTTTTAAAATATGTCTATTTTCTATAAAATAATTTATAATTGGTTACTTTTGGGAACATAGAATATAAAAAGAAAGAGCAACGTGTACAAGAGAGGCACAAGGGTTATTTCTCCCCAAAACCAAGAAACCTTTCCAGGATAAATTCTAAAAAAAAATCTGATATAAATAAATCCTGTTACTTATTTATATTATCTAAAATTATTGAAACTATTAACAATAAACATATTATTATTTAAAACGATGGAGGAGAATCTTTCTGACTATAAAAAAACATATTTGGAATATATTACTTTTGAATAATTGATTTATAAACGAATTAAATGTTTTTAACCACTTTATCAACCCATTTCGAGTGATGGTCACTTATGTGTATGGGGACAAAAATGAGGATACTGTGCTAAAATCCAGGACACATGTGAAAAGTGATATTGCTAACATCAGTTAAAACCTGTTAGTCTACAACGCAGGGTTGCCACCCCTAGTGATTTATCACTGTTTCTAGTGATTTTTTATGCTGCCTAGTGATTTTTTTCTAGCTAGTCATTTATAGTGATTTTCGTTCTAAAACTATTGATTTCTCCTAAGTCTAGTGATTTTCCACGATATAGGTTACTTTACCCCCACACCTCCCTAATGTGCAACTATATAGCCCAAATAATATTATTATATGAACTAAAGTATTTCATTTTCATCATATTTTGGTATATTTCATCAGGATTAACATAACTGTCCTTCTTGGGTGTGTTCCGTATAATTAACAAGTGCCTCTTTATTTCAAAGAAGCAATAATACCGATACTTATCGAAATTTGTCAAGAGTGGGACACATTTTTTCCATGGAATTATAAAAAAGTCATTTTCAAAATTGTCACTGATGTCCCAGTAATTATACTAGCTCGACTAGAGTAAAAAGAAAAACAGTTTCTGTATTTTTGGGGAAAAAACTGGAGTTTTTGATCGACAAGAAAAAAAAAAATAAAAAGAAAAAGCAAATATTTCGACTTGATCACCGATAACCAATTTTCAGTGATCGGAGTATAAGCCAAAGATACGAACTCAGGAACAGAGAGGAAGCAAAGATTTTGTTCTATTCTCCGCATAAAGTTGCAAAAAGAAATTTCTCAAACATTCAAGGGTATTTTTGCATGAGAAAAAACAAAACATCAAACTAAAGGTGTTTTTCCACATCTAGGGGGAAATTTTACCCCCTTCATGTAAGGGTGACTGTATAGAACATGGTAAAGAAACAGAACAGTTATTAATTACATTGATAAAGAGTATTATAATTGTAGTGATTTCTATTGATGTCTTGTCAATAATCTAGCGATTTATGTGCTGATTTAGTGATTTTTTTCAAGAATCTAGTGATTTTTTTCTCACCGGGTGGCAACCCTACTGCAATGATAAGTGATTGAATGAACATGGATGCTAAAATTACAATTTGGGATTTGCCAAAGACAGAAAAAGAGGCAGTTAAATTTTTCAGGATAAGGGGTTTTCATTGTTTTATTTCATTAGAAACTTCAGTTCTCGCGTTAGTCAGCGTGTTCCGTATTTAATATATGCTAAGCTTTACTCCCACCCCCTAATGTGCAAATATATAGCCCAAATTTGTTCATAAACTATTATATTTTCATCCTATTTTGTTTTATTTAATTATCATTAACCAAACTTCACTTCTCGCATGTGTCCTGGATTTTAGATCATTACCAAAATAAGTTACCCTTTGAGGCCCCTTTAAGGGCTGAAAAAGGAATTTGCCTCTGAAGGGATTATCAAATTTGAGAAGAGTATAAAACTACCAAGTGATATTTTCACTTTCTTCCTATCTAAATTATGAAAAAACAGAAAAATTGACCAAAAACAGATACAAAAAAGCATACTTATTATTAAAAAGCGATGTAAGAGAATCGAAAGGATGTAGTATAAGGGAGGAAATCTTCTAATTGGTGGATATATAGTCTACATATTATTCTTCATAGGCTACTACCTTAAAAAACGGAGCCTTTTAAAAACCGAGTTTACTGATATTCTGAGACTAAACTTTCTTTTTCTCTGTAGTTCTACTAAAAATTTAGGCCTATTTCAAATGTCTCTATTGGCGTCATCTGGTAATTCATTTTTTATTCAGCTGATTAATTTACCAAACGGATTACAGTTGGGTAGATATTTATGGTCATCTTAAAAAGTTGCAGTGGGTGGCAATTATCCAATAAAACCCGTTTAAGTTATACCCAAGTCACGAATTTGATTTTGCCCGTTGGATACTGGGGCAGCTATAAAGGCAAACTCCTTTTTAAGAGCATCTGATAAGTCAATAATGACCTGTCACTATCATCATATATTCTAATAACCGTTACAAAAAACATTCCCTTCGAAACAGCTCCTAGAAAAGAGTAATACGACTTTCACACGAAGTACGTAATTTTCTATGTTAAATGGTTAAGTTTCGCAAGGTTAAGTTTAGCCTTTAATGATTCATTTACACGTTGCGGAAATCCATGCGAAAATCCGTCCGTATCTTTTCGAAAGATGACCCAGAAAACGCTACGTTTCAAAGCAAATTTGGTACTTATCGGTTAGCTGGAACACAGGCGACAAGAACCGTATACTAGAGTTTTAAAGATCCTAATAAAAAACAGGTTTCCTCTGCCTAGTGAGGTATTGCTCACTCCGTTAAAAATATTTAAACCTAGTTTTTTGGGGTAGAAGGGGCAAAAAATGGTACTTAGATTAGGTTACGTATTTAATGCTTTGCCCCCACCCACACCCCCTAATGTGCAAATATATAGCCCAAATTTGTTTCTCAACTATTATATTTTCATCTTATTTTGTTTTACATTAGCATTAACCAAACTTCACTTCTCGCGTGTGTTCCAGCTAACCGGTAAGTACCGCAAATATTTCCAATAAATGCATCAGCGTCATCTAAGTTTTCAAGATGAGAACAAGTTACCCTAAAACTCGATTAGAATTAGCTGCAGTGCCTGTAGCTATCATCAAAACATCAAGAAGGATATAATGTTCCTACCCTCCTCTCAAAGCTGTTGAGTAATAGAGAGCCAAATTACACCATTTTCTGGGTTTCTTATAGCCTAGGTGACAAGAGCGGATCCAGGATTTTTTTAGGAGGGGGGGGGCAAAATAGGTTAATCCAAAAAAAATTAGGGGGGGGGACAAAATAGGTTGATCCGATAAACTTGCGTTGTGAGCAAGTTTAATTACCCCAAACTTGAGTTAATTAAGTAGATTACACTGCTTTAGACTATGCAAGGGGGCGCGCACCCCCTCACTTCTTCTGGATCCGCCACTGTTAGGTGAGCAGTATCATACAAGCTGGGGTAGCCTTGTACCAATGTTACAAGATCATTAAGTTTTTGATGATCCATAGTCATGGCTTTATTAATTTAAAACCCTTGCCCAGAATCCGTCCTGATTTGAACAAATCGTTGCAGAAAGCTAGAGTTTTTTAAGCACGAAAACGGACGGAATCTTACACGGATTGCTAAATCCGGAAGAATTTCCCCAATGTGTAAATGCACTATAAGACTTAAAATCTTTCACACTGGATTAACGTGGAAATCCATAAGACCATCATAATCATCGTCAAAGATCATCACAAGCAAATTATTCAAAAATTAAAGTGTGGAATGGAGATGGAGATTCCAGCTCTGATTAAGCGTTAAAAAGCTTCTAGGGGGGAAAAAAATGAGGAAATGATGTTAGTATTAAGATAAAAGATTAAAATAATTTTTTATTGGTTATTGTTTTATTTTTTGAGTAGCCAAATGGACACTAAAAACATTTTAGTAGTTTATTTGTGAGTTATTAAAGAAGGGTTAGAATGGCGTGCCTAAAGATGTTGTAAGGGCACAGCATTCTACTCCTCCTAAGTTTGTTTTGGGGTTGAGGGAAGGTTGGGAGGATGAAGGATGATGCATAGTTGATAGAGAACAAGGTTTTATGAAAAATTATTTGTGTATTATTAGTGTATTTCCACGATGAAAGTGGTGCCCTATGGCGGAAGGGCACCCTGAAAAACCGGGAATGATATTTTTTTTGTGGTTTTGAAATGTATTGCAGTATACCTTGTCTTCGTCAATTATGTTTGGCTACCCAAATCCAAAAATCAAAATATTGTAGAGGCCATGTGGCCTATTTGTTTTGCATCATATTATTATTATTATTATAAAAGCTGTTAATAAAAAAGTGTAGGTGACATTAAAGTTTGAAATTAAGGGGAAAAGATTATTATGTCACCGAGAGGAGAGGAGGTGGGATTTATTAATTTATATATAAAAATTAATTTATATTTTCTTCGGTTGTATTTCTGGAATTTTTTCGACGAGAAAAAAAAACTCTTGAAACAGGATTAATTCTCGATCACCTCCATATATGCACCCCTGAACACTGTTACGAAGATGTACGGTTACGGTATAAAACAGTACAGCCAAAAAAGTAAAAAGTTATCTACCAAAACTCGTCTTGAATCTAATAACAGTGTACAACAGATTAAGAAACGCAATCCACAAATTTAGAAAAATTTAAGCAAAAAACTTACTTCGCGGTATATTTAATCGCTGACTCACTTGCTCAATCTCTGCATCCGCCATAGACCAAACAAGAGTATCAAGATCACTCATGGCATCTTTAATAGCTAAACTTGTATCAGAACATTGTACCGGCAACACTGACGGCAGAGACTGTATGTCCAGCTTAAATTCCGCTTCCTGGTGATTTGATTCGTGATTGGAATAGCTTGGCTTTTGGGAACATTTATTGCTCAAAACGCTGTGCAAAATTGAATTTTCTGGGGTCGGTGATTTATAATTTGAAGGTCGCTGATATGGATGTGTTCTCTGCGTAGCTCTAGAACAAAGACTAATTTTCAGTACGTTAAATTAGAAAAACGGAGGTGTCTAAAGAGACACCTCCGTTAATGGTTAAAAATCATTCTTCGCTTTTGCTCTCAAAAACAAGATTTGCAACTGAATAGGAGGGGTCGTTGATTTCCTGTATTTCAATCATGTTAAATTTAAAAATCATTTTGTAAATTTCAAGGACAATAAATTCGATACTTATGTATTATAGCGACCCCACTCAAAAAGTGAAGTTGGGTCAATGAAATATACCTAAATATGATGAAAATATAATACTTGAGTAACAAAATTATGGAAACTACTACAAAGAATTAAATATACCTATATAGTAGTTAATCTTACGGTGCCTAAGCTAATTCAGACAGACAAACGAGTTTTAGGCAGACAGATCAGATCAAACTTCTTGAGTGGGGTCGCTATAAACCATAAGTACCAATTCGGTACTTGTTGGTTATCGGAAACACATTCAAGAATTACGCTTAGGTTACATCTCAGAAAACCGGTTCCATAGCTACAAAAACAAAGTGATGGATTATACAATGTATTGGAGACAGAATGCATTGGACTCGTATAATTTGGGCTATATACTTGCACATTAGGGAGGCGGGGTAGGTTAGGTTACAGTAAGTTGGGTTAAGTTTCCATTATTTTGTTCCTAAATTATTATTTTATCATCATGTTTTGTTATATTTCGTTAGTATTTAGCTAACTTCACTTCTTTGGTGTGTTTCCAACAACCAACAAGCACCATTTGTTGTATATTCATGTGATTTTACACTTCAATATTTATAATACTTTTACTCTTATTATTATATATTTTTCAGCAACCGCTACAACCAAAAACTGTCAAATTGCATATGGATATATTTATCATTAAAAATCAAACTTTTCCGATTTTTTCAGATATATACGGTTGTTTAACTTTATACTTTATCATTTCAAAGAGCCAGAAGTCCTTTTCGACGGTCCATGGTACATCATGAAGTTCGGTCCTATAAAATCATATTTTACATAACTAGATATTTTGAGGAGATGGTCGACTAAATGTTAACAAATCAAAAACAATAAAGGTGCTAAAGGGTGACATTCGACTTTCAATCATGAATAAATCCAACAACAGTTTTTTTTTTTTAATTACCCAGAATCGTACACCGTAAACAAAAAGCGAGAATCCTTTTTATGTTGTTGGATCTATAGCAATGTAGTCACAGCAAACCAGAGGAAAAAAATTATTTTTTTTAAAAATTGTTCCCCGTTCTCGTAAAAATAGAAAAAAAGTTGTTTTTTTCGCTTTTTTTTACCAGGTACCAAAAAGTAGAACAAGCTATCTAATTAGTCCGATTGTTTATTCTTTTTTGTTTTTCAGGATAAACAAGGTTGTTGGATTTTAGCCTACTGCAGCTGTTTCCTCCTGTCTCTGTTTCCCGGAAACAATAGGGAAAAAGATCACTTAGTTAGTCCCGCTGTTTTTATTCTTTTTCCGTTCTTAGGGAATAAAAAAGCTTTTGGTTTTTACGGCAGCTGTTTCACCCTGTTTCTGTTTTTCTGAAAACACAAGGCAGAAACAGGTTATTGTTCAGTCCCGACTGTTTTATTCTTTTCTTGTTCTTTGGGGGGAAACGTTTGTTTTTCCAAAAAAGTAGAAGCAGATTATTTGTTTTGTTTCGGCTTTTTTTTTTACCGCAGCTGTTTCCTCCTATTTCAGTTCATCAGAAAAACAAAAGGCATGATTTGTTTTAACCCGGCTTCTTTATTCTGTTTCTGCTTCTCGGAACAGAAACAGCTTCGACCTTAATATCGACAGATTACTTTTAAAAGTATCATCTGGCTTTTTAGTCTTAAAACAAATATTGTTCTGATAAGTTTGACCCAAATTCCCATGCGAACATAAACACGGTAATTGTCAAGGGCCAGCCATCTCCCAAAAGCTCACGAATTTTACGAGGTTTCTAATAATATCTTATAGTTTGCATATAAACTGGCTGTATATTTCTTGCTGTTTTTTTTTCTGTCGGGGCGAACTTGATTTTATTCGTTAAGTTAACTTTTCAGACCAACTTTTCCTCTCAAACATTTTCTCCTCCGCTAACATTGCAAAAACCAAATCTAATGATCAACCATCTTTTAATAAGTCTTTTTTTACATTTGGATCAGCAAGTCATCACTTGTTATCTGTTTTTTTTAAGAAAAAGTTCTTCTTGAAAGTTGTTATATTTAAGCTTTGAGGGGTTGACAACTTCGGCATTCAACCGAATACTGTTTTTTGGCAAAGCCCACCAAAGCTTTCTGACACACCTCAAGTTGCACAAGCAATCTAAATCCAGTGGCGGATCCGGAGGGAGGCGAGGGGGCGCTCACCCCCATAATGGAGTCTAAAGTAAATGTAATTTACTTAATTAACCCAAGATTGGGTTAATTAAACTTGCTCCTAACGCAAGTTTATCGGATCAACCTATTCTGCGCCCCCCCCCTCCTAAAAAAAACTCTGGGTCCGCCCCTGTGTAAATCTAGTTTAAGATTAAATAATAAAAAAAAGTTTTTTTAACTGAAAGTAAGGAGCGACATTAAAACTTAAAACGAATAGTCATTATTCCGTATATGAAAGGAGCTGTCTCCTCCTCAACGCCTCGCTCTTTACGCTAAAGTTTTTTATTGTTTTAAAAAGTAGAGTTGTGAGAAAGAGTCAAACTTTAAAATAAAGAGCGAGGCGTTAATGAGGGGACAGCCCCTTTCATATACGGAATAATTTCTGTTCGTTTTAAGTTTTAATGTCACTTCTTACATTCAGTTAAAAAAAGCTTTTTTTTTATTTAGTTTCTGAAAGTTTTTGAATTAATACTGATTTTGAATTTGGCTCACCGTACATGAATAATTAAAAAGTAACTGCATATTAATCTTCCTTTTTTTGGCTAAATGGATATCTCAAAATTTTGATCGGACGATTTTGAAAAAAAGGGGCGGGGTAGTAAACACGCATTCGTGATGTTTCTTCTGCAAAAAAAATACAAAATTCCACATTTTTGCAGATAGGAGCTTGAAACCTCTAAAGTATGGTTTTCTGATATGCTAAATCTGATGGTGTGATTTGTATCAATATTCTATGACTTTTAGGGGTGTTTCCTCCTTTTTCGAAAATAAGGCAAATAATCTCAGGCTTGTATCTTTTGACGGGTACGACCACACTTGATGAAATTTATATATTTAAAATCAGCATAGAAATCCAATTTTTTTGATGTATCTATTGGTAACACAATTCCGTTTTTTTTACAGTTTCGGTTACTATTGAGCCGGGTCGCTCCCTCACCCCATTCAAGGAAATCCTCTTCACCCATTTCAAACTCCTCCACGGAATGATCCTCACACGTAACCCCATCCCCCCACCCCCACACCAGAAAAAATACCCCTGAAAACGTCGGTATAGTTAAAAATAAACAATACAATACGTAAACAAAGGGCTAAGTCCATAACTTGCAGCCCTTCCCCCGAGGACTGTGGGGGGATTGAGTCGTCCTCAAAGACACAGTTATTAGATTTTTCGACTATGCCCAACAAAATGGCAATCTCAAAATTTTGATCCAGTGACTTTGGGATAAAATGAGCGTGGGAGGGGGCCTAGAGGCCCTCTAATTTTTGTCACTTAAAAAGGGCGCTACAACTTTTAATTTTGTTAGAATGAACCTTCTCATGACACTCTAGGACCACTGAATCGATACTATCACCCCTGGGGGGGGGGGACAAAAAAACAAATACACACGCATACGTGATCTTTCTTCTGGCAAAAAATACAAAATTCCACATTTTCGCAGATAGGAGCTTGAAACCTCTACAGTAGCGTTTTCTAATACGGTGAAATTTGATAATGTGATTTTCTTTAAGATTCTGTGACTTTATGCGATGTTTCCCCCTGTTACAGAAAATAAGGCAAATTTTCTCAGGCTCGTAACTTTTGATGGATAAGACTAAACTTGATGAAACTTATGTACTTAAAATCAGCATGAAAATCTGATTCTTTTGATGTATCTATTGTTATCAAATTTCCGTTTTTTAAAGTTTCGGTTACTATTGAGCCGGGTCACCCCTTACTTACAGTTCGTTACCACGAACTGTTTAACTAAAATTAAATTTGATATCACTTGACACGTAACGTTTAGAAAGGGTGCCCAAAGAGGGTACCCAAGGCCTCCAACAAGCTCTGCTGCTAGTATAGACCACAGTTTATATAATTATCCAGTATGATCTTTCCCTATCTCACCCATTATAAAAACCCGGACCTCACCCATTATAAAAACCCGGAGTGCTCCAGAGAACGTTTTTGCAGATATAAACATAAGCGGCATTAGATCTTTTCACGGGTAGACAAAGAATAATCACCTACGGAACAAGTACTGACAAAACCGCTTGGCCGGCTCAACCAATAACTGGACAATAAGTGCAGAAATAAGTGGGAGGGGCTTTTTGTTCGCACCGAGAATGAAGAGCCAGAAATCATCTGCGGTAAACTTACTGGTATATTATATAAACTGTGGTATAGACATATTAGGCTGATTAGCAAGGGATAAGCCCTTTGTTTAGTATATTTTTTTAATGTACGTCTCCTTCAACTGCGAAGAAGGCTATACAAAACACACTTGTCAGTGATTTAACCGGTAAAAGATCTAAAAAGGAAGCTTTCCATACACCTTTAATATCTTATTAAACAAAAATGTTTTTATACATACTTTACAAACTTTGTTCTGGAGGTGGTGGACTGCCACCAAAATAATTCGACGAAAAAAATTGCCGCCTAAGAATTCAACCTGCTTTATTTTGGACCACCCTTCTCGTCCAGGAGTATATTCTGGTTATTAGGCTAATTTATTATAGGATTAAGCATTATATTTTATGTAATTTAATATAATTTAATCTAAAATCTAACTCTTTATATGGTTAAATGGAAAGTTACATAATGACATACGTCTTTAAAATAAAAAAAAAGCTGGGACTCAAATTTTAATGGAAAAGACCTCTATATGCAGGAACATGGTTTTAACACTAAGCCAGTGGCGGATCCCGGGGGGAGGGGGGCACGCGCCCCCCTAGCGTAGTCTAATGTAGTGTAATTTACTTAATTAACCCAAGTTTGTGTTAATTAAACTTGCTTTTAACGCAAGTTTATCGGATCAACCTATTTTGCCCACCCCCCCCCTAAAAAGATCCTGGATCCACCCCTGCACTAAGCGGGTACCAAGTTTGAAAATAAGGAATGTGCGTGAAAAATCAGCAGAAATTAAACGAAAAAAATATCATCATGGAGCTTTAGAAAGTATCCAAAATTTTTCACTGAGCAAATCCAAAATTTTCACAACTACCAAATGTAGCCTACTAATAAACTACTAACACTCACCTCAGCACCAAGCCGCCTGACGGCAATATTGAAACAATTTATAAGATAGGGAAAACTTTTATCATCAGAATCTATTTACATGAAACTGAGATGAATTTTTAATCTGAGATGTTTAATTTACAGATTTTATAAATTTTACTTCCTTTGTTGTCTTCATTTCTCCTCTAAAAGGATAATGACATAATGTACAGTGAGTGAGAAACTAGGATGCTTCTTGAATTTTATTTCGCCTAGATTTAATTCAAGCTGAAAGTTTCACACTAACCTTAAAATTAAATGAAAATTAAAGAAAAAAAATATATGAACTAAAAAAGATCAGAATATACGAGAATAAAACTTAGTAAACTTCGAGCTTGTTTAGATCTTCACAGGCATCGCATTTCACATGCTTCAACTAGAATTTAACTCCCGCCCCCTTAGAGCTGCAAAATATGTATAGAACGAGGTTATCGCGTAATTTTTTTTTTTTTTTTTTGTAAGCTAACAACTACATTCTAATAAAACTATTCTAACTTCATTTCCAGTAAATTATCCACTGAAATTTCATTAAAAAAAAATATATATTCCCTTCCTTTACATAGCGCTAGTTAGCAAATGAGTTTTATAGGGGCTTTCAGTTTAGCCCAAACGTTACAGTCTTTAATCAAAGATATCTGAAATTATCATTTTTGTCAACAGAATAGGTTGAGTCAGGCTAACAAACTAATTAAATGCATGATTTTTTTTTTCCAAATATGGCTTAGAATCTTGTTTCAATCAATGAAATTCTGCTTCACTTCCAAAACCAAAGGTCCCAGAAGAGCAGACTCAAATGAAAATGACGAAACTTTCCGAGTTATATTTTGAAAATTACCTTTTTTAGGTATATTTTCATTGAAAAGTGCCCTTTTTCATATTGGCATAAAAAACCTCCTTTTTTTTCATTGTAAAACTGAATAAAAATTGCCACCCTCCCCAAGATTTTGAAAAATATAAATGTTGCCCCCTCCCCTACATTTTAGAGAATCGACGGTATGTTCGAGACATGTGTTTTATAGTTGATTAAACTTGGTAATAAACAGGATAAGACTCGGGTAAACTGAAAGCCACAACAAAAATCCCTTAAATAGAGCTATAACTGGTAAAATGAAGTAAAAGTTTGCGTTATTATAGCCAAGTCTGTATATCTAGGGGGAATTAGGGTTGAACCCCCTCCCCTCCTGAATCTTTTATACAACACGTAAAAACTTAAAAAATGCATATAAAAAAATGTTTTATACGTTTTATAAATTTTCTTATACCCCCCCCCCCCGAAAAATTCTAGATACGGTATTGGTTATAGCACTTGGTTGGCAAAAGAAATGTTAGTCCCCGATAGCCCAACACAATAAAATACAATATTCAATTAATTCAATTAATTTGAATTGAATTAAGTCAATTGAATTTGAATTAATTCAATTTAATTTGAATTCAATCAATTGAATTAATTCAATTAATTCAATAAAAAAAGGACGAACAATAGGTTCAAAAACTCTAACAAAAAGGAATACCAATAGCTTCGCCATCTTTGAAAATCTCGTAGTTTCTTTCATATTGGGACCAATTTTCCGAAATTTGTGCAATACATTTGTAGTAAGCAAAAAAAAATGGGGGGAGGGACAAAAAGCAATGGGCCCACCTACCTACCAAGTAAAACCCTATCTACGCCTAAAATTGAAATCCAGTTTGGCTACTGATTCGTCCAGCTTACCATCGGTACCCATGCAAACAAGAGGGTCCCCAAGATGCCTCCCATCATTTAAGCGTCTAGATGTTTACAATATTCTCCACTTTCCTATGTATTTCACAATACTCGCGTTTTTACTTTTTGACCGATTTTGATAAATTCGCCCCCCTATCCAATCTTAAGTAAGTTCCAACAACCGTGTGCGTTTTAAATAGAGCCAAATTTTATTCTTGTAAAATATTAAATTAAAAAAAAAACAAGTTTTTTTTTAACTGAAAGTAAGGAGCGACATTAAAACTTAAAACGAACAGAAATTATTCCGTATATGATAGGGGCTGCCCCTTCCTCAACCCCTCGCTCTTTACGCTAAAGTTTTTAATTGTCTTAAAAAACAAAGTTGTGAGACAGAGTCAGACTTTAGCGTAAAGAACGAGGCGTTGAGGAGGAGGCAGCCCCTATCATATACGGAATAATTTCTGTTCGTTTTAAGTTTTAATGTCGCTCCTTACTTTCAGTTAAAAAAAAACTTTTTTGTATTTAGTTTCTGAACGTTTTTGAGGTAATGCAGCTTTTATTTTGGCTCACCGTACATGAATAATTAAAACAAAATTTGCATATTAATTTTACTTGTTTTTTGGCTAAGCGGCTTTCTCAAAATTTTGTCAAATCTGGCTCCCCCTTCATGGAAAATTCCTTCCCCCATGAAGAATTCCTCCATGGAAAGATCCTCCCAAGTAAACCCTTCCCCCAGCCCCCCCCCTCCACCAGAAAAAATCCCCCCTGAAAATGTCTGTATACTTTGCAATAACCTATATGGGCAAAGTTCGAAACTTGCAGCCCTTCCCCTGGGGACTGTGGGGGATTAAGTCATCTGGAGACAGAGTTTTAGATTTTTCGACTATGCTGAACAAAATGGCTATCTCGTCGAAAATTTGATCAAGTGACTTTGGGAAGAAAATTAGCGTGGGAGGGTCCTAGCTGCCTTCCGATTTTTTGGTCACTTAAAAAGGGCACTAGAACTTTTAATTTCCGTTCAAATGAGCCCTCTCACGATATTCTATGACAACTGGGTCGATACGATCCCCCCTGGGAGCCAAAAATAACAAAAAACAAATAAAAACGCATCCGAGATTTTTCTTCTCGCAAAAAATGCAAAATTCCACACTTTTTGCAGATAGGAGCTTGAAACTTCTACAGTAGGGTTCTCTGATACACTGAATCTGATGGTGTGATTTTCGTTAAAGTTCTATGACTTTAAGGGGGTGTTTCCCCATTTTTTTTTAAAATAAGGCAAATTTTCTCAGGCGCTTAATCTTTGATGGGTAAGACTAAACTTAAATGAAACTTATATATTTGAAATCAGCAAATAAATTTTTATTCTTTTGATGTATCGATTGGTATCAAAATTCCGTTCTTTAGAGGTTCGGTTACTATTGAGCCGGATCGCTCCTTACTTACAGTTCGTTACCATGAACTGTTTGATACACCAATTCAGCAGTAACTATTTTAAATTTGGCTTACTAAAGAAAATGTCTAATCGTAATTATTATTACCTCTTCAAGTTTTAATTTTCTTTTTTAGAATGTACCGGACTATTTTGAATGTCGAGATCAGTCTATCTAGCTTCCTTTTGATCACATAAAATGATTCATCATTTTAAAATGTCGTGGTTTGGCGTTATCCATGGCTGTGTCCATAGCGTCAATGTGTCGAATTCAGAATAATTTCTTATGACCTTCGCCAACTTTGTAAGCAATGCCACTAATTTTCTTTCATGGAAATCCCGAACTGAATCAATTTACGTATTAAAAGTATTTATTGATGTATGTAACAGATTTGTTTCATTACACAAGAATAAAAACAGTTCATGTGGTAGTGTAGAGATGGGTCTAAGAAAAAAAAAACTACTTTTCGGGTTATCTTTTCATTGCTTAGACGAAGAATACGCAGTTGTATGAGTTTTTTCCAAGGAGGGGGGGTCAAGCTTGAGAAGCACAGCTTTTTTTGGTACTTGTCAATTAGCTGGAACCCACACAAGAAGTCAAGTTTGGCTAATGTCAATGAAATAAAACAAAATATGAAGAAAATTTAATAGTTTAGAAACAAATTTGGGCTATATATTTGTACAATAGGGAGGGGGGGGTAAAGCATAGCATATATTAAATACGTAACCTAACCTAGGTACCGTTTCCCCCCTAAACCCCCAAAAATAATAGTTTAAATATTGTAAACGCAATGACAAACCACGGATTTTCTATTGGAAGGAACCCCTTTGACTAGTTTCTTATGCATCTTCCGTATACAATATATCGCGTGGGTTCCAGCTAATTGACAAGTACCCTTTTTTCACTGTTATGTTCGAATACTTCACTTCATTACTCAAAACATCGTAGGCACGAATTTCCGGACACTCAGGGCTACTCTAAAAATGGATTTTGAGGACCCAACCAGGCCTGTTAAGAGACAAGCTTAGCCCTGGGGATCCCCATCCCCCCTCTTTCGATTATACAGTGACAGTAAGTAGCTACAGTTTTGGGTATTGGAGGTGAAAAACTGTATACGTTCCCCCTGCCCCTCTACTATAGTTATAGGGGTTTTATAGTTATAGTTGTATAGGGGGCTATAGTTATAGTTGTATAGGGGGCTATAGTTATAGTTGTAGGGGGTTGTGTTTTAGCACACATGTTGAGAAACGATTTGACAGCACACTCATTTTGATCTTCTATTTTCAATTTTGAATAAACAAATCATAAAGTTCGGAAATAAAACTTGTTCCGATTATAAAATAAATAAAATAAAAACAATCAAACTTGCAGCGTCTGCTAAGGGCACTTTTAAGGATGGGGAGCCAGGGATTTTGCCGACGTGCCCCCCTCTGTACAGCCCTAGACTCATGCCTCCTATGAAAAGGTTGAAAAAGTTCCACGAAGCCAATAAATACTACTTTTATCTAATACTTTTATTTATATAGGGTAAATTTGAACGAATTAAAGAACCTTCCAAATGACGTAGTTTACTTCCGAAAAATATAGCAAATGATATCACCAATATTTTACTCTCAGACAACTTGTGCACCATTGGCGTCGATCTTGTAAGTTAAGCAATATTTTCGAATCGCAGGCACATGATAACAAAAAAAGTGTGTTAAACGTATTCCAAAACGTGACATCTTACTATGAGCGTCTATAATCATAACACGTGCACAAATTTTGGGCAATTGCACTTTGAAGTATTTAGGTGAAGCTTTTCGGTTGTAACAAAAATGATGGAACAGATGCTTACGCACAGGGGAGATAAGGGGAATCCTCTTGTACGGTTTGACCGCAGAAAAATTATGACCTAAAGACTAGTTTGGCTACTTCAACCCCTACCCATAAGAAAGTTCCTCAGAACCCTCCTCCTTAAGTGTACCCTGTTTGCACTAACGCTTATACATAGTAACTTTGAATCGAGAAGGACAATCTAAAGGCTTTCTCAGAAATTGAAAATTGATACAACATGATCAATATTTTGATACTTATGTGTTATATTATACACACTAGAAGTGAAGTTTGGTGAATACTAATGAAATCAAAAAAATGATGAAAATACAATACTTTAGCAACAAAATTATGAAAACTACAGCAAAGAATTATGAAAGGGGAGCCACCCAGGGCGCATTATATTAAGGACGCATAACTAACCTAACCAAAATACCAACTACATATCTAATTAAAATATAGCTGTAATCTGGCACGTACGCAGGGGGGGGAGCTCTCCCCCCCCCAAATCTGCTTATTTCTTTATTATATTACAATAATTGTCTGATAATACTCACAAAATCAGGACTTTTTAGGATTTGGTCCCCCCCCCGAAAAAAGTTCCTGCGTATGTGCCTGGCTATAATGTAGTTTTCTGCCGAGCCGAAGCTAATTGTCTGATATTAACACCCTGAAAAACAGGTATTCCTGTTTTTTATATTCCTGATATTAACACCCAAACATTGTCTCATGTTCGCGATACAAGTTCTTGAGGATTTATCATATAACACATAAGTACCATCACGTATACTAGGTGGAGCATGCCAAGGCTGGCAAAAACCGTGCCAAACGTGGCGAAAATGTGCAGCACACGTTGAGTCCTGAGATGTGCACACACCATGTGGCAGAAAGTGGGCACCCCTCGTCCTTTACAATAAACCCATCGGCTCAGTTATAGACAAAAAAACGGTAACACTGCAAACCGTGTGTTTTGATACTACTACTACTAATAATAACTCACCGCAGCACCAAGCCGCCTGAGGCCAACAAAGCTACGCACGCCCCTCCTCCATCCCAATCTCTTCAAAGCTTCCCTATTTACACCCTCCCAGGAAGTTCCCATTTCCTTAAATCTTTCATTATGACATCCTCCCACCCCAACCGCGGACAACCTGCTTTTTGTTTAGCCCTAGACGGTTGGCCTAAAATGACAATCTTCGGCAATCTGTCATCATCCTTCGTCCGCACAGCATGCCGTAATTATAGCCCTAGAAAGCGGGATTGAACCATACTTTTCGTACAGCCTACTGTTTGAAATACGGTCAGTCAGCCGGGTATCCAGAGAAATCCGTAGGCAATTTCTCTGGAAAGCATCTAGCAAGTTTTTCATTCGCTTTTCGGAGAGCCCATGCTTCAGAGCCGTATTTGACCACTGTCATCACTGTAGCTCCCAAAATTCTAATCTTTGGATGTAGCTTCCAAAATGTTTTGATACTGGACGACTGAAATATGCAAAATACTTCTTCTTACCTTTTTGTGGAGGAAATAAATTCTTCAATTGTTTCCTTTAGTATGTCAAAACCCTCGTTACTTTCCTTGACTTCTGGACTTGGCGATTGCAAAGGCATTGGCAGTGGTGATGGCGAATGTAGAGAATGTGGAGATGCCGCTTCAAAAATTGATTGAACCTCCCACTTCACTTCGCCATGGAAAAATGGAGAGCCGGCTTCCCAGCTGAAGAGGTCCGTGGTGCAGGGTACCAGCCCGAATGGTGAATATGTTATGCAGTCATTCATTTTATAGTTAGTTGGTGATGAAAGCGAAGGAACAGTGTGGACCTAAAAGATTAAATTAAAAGATTAAAGATTTGTATGGACCTTAAATAGTAAGAAAAAATACATTTAATTGCCTTAATACCTCACAACTAGAAGAAGAAAAATTTAATAAAATGAGCCTTTTTATTATGTTGAATGAACAGATTTATTAGTCGAAATAAAAAACTTGATATTTTTAGTAAGAGGTAAACGGAACCAGAGGATTACTCAAGCAAAAGGTTGCTGCACCAAGTAATATTAAGTAAGAAGTAATTATGAAGTAATATGAAGTAATATTACTTTATATCACTAGCGTTTGACTTATTTCCCAATAAAACGAAAACACAATTAAGTTTGGGCTCTTCTTGGTTAAAATCGATATTACTACTACTACTAACAACTCACCGCAGCACCAAGCCGCCTGAGGCCAACACAGCTACGCACGCTCCTCCTCCATCCCAATCTATTCAAAGCCTCCCTCTTTACGTCCTCCCAGGAAGTTCACATTTCCCTTCAATCTATCTTTATGACATCCTCCCACCCCAGATGAGGACGACCTGCTTTCCGTTTAACCCTAGACGGTTGGCCGAAAAGGGCAATCTTCAGCAATCTGTCATCCTTCATCCGCAGAACGTGCCCTAGCCATCTCAACCTTTCTTTCATTATAGCCTCAGAAAGCGGGATTTTTTTTTTTTAAGCCGATAACTTGGACTAATCGACTTTGATAAAAACGAATACCGGTTTCTTCTTCAATGTGATAGAAAAACATCTTGAATGAATTTGAAATCCAAAAAAGAAAATTCATAAATTGGGTTTATCACAAACTGGGGAATAAGTCTAAAACTTTCTCTATAAACAATAGCCTTTTTTCGGGGGTAGGGGGAGGGGGGAATTAACTTTTTTTAACGCATCTGAATTTGTTTATATGGGTTTCTTTTACGTTTTTACGAATCGGATAAAAATTTCTCGTCTTCATCCAAATCTTAGCTCTAAAATCTGAATGCGAAAAAAGAACAAAAAACAAATCGCACAGCAAAAGTCAAAGTTCACCTTGTATAGCACTAACTTAGACAAATTCAATTATGTCAATCATTTAGATTAGAAATTAGGTTAGTATATCCTTCCAACAATAATTGAGACGCTTGTGAAGGATTTTGATTGTATTTTTATCAAGCCTGACATTTAAGATTCTGAAATTGGGGAAGAAAGGAATACATAATCGCTAGGGAACATCAGAAAGTTGAAGCCCTAAAGTACTAAGGAGATAAGGACCACGAAAGTGAAATTTAATTCTTCAAACTGGTTAAGTGGAAACTGAGGAAGCCGTAAAGGCAACCAAGGCCGTATCCAGGGGGGTTAGAAGGTTTGAACCCCCTCGAAATTTCTGTCCGACTCGTAAAAACGCAACAGAACTGACTATAGATAAATTTTTCTTTACGTTTTTGATTTTTTTTTGTAACCCCCACCCCCAAAAAAATCTTTTTGAACCCCTCCCCCCCAAAAAACCTTGGGTTTTTCCTTGTAGACAACATCTTTTAAAAAATCTGGGAATTCTTTTTACTGAAAACGACTTCAATATGCAATTGTGCAATTTTTGGCATTAGCAGGTGCCAAATTAGAGAAAAAAGAGGTAGATAAAATCAGCAAAGTAAGCAAAAAAACATAAGTCACCAAACAGTTTAAGGGTTACTTAAAGGGTTATGGATAAAGGTAAAATCTGCAAGGAAATTAATTTCCCACTTTTTAATGAAAACGACCTCAATATGCAATTGTGCAGTTTTTGGCAGTAGCAGGTGCCAAATTTGAGAAGAAAAGAAGGGTAGATGAAGAACCAGCAAAGTGAGCAAAATGTCACCAAACAACACAAGAAAGTGTAGCTTTTCTTTGAAGGTGTAGCTATCTTTGAGCATAAACAGACTGTTGATTTTAGAATTTTTGGTACTTGTGTCTTATAGCCACCACACTCAAGTTCTGTCGAAAAGTGAAGTTTGGTTAATGCTAATGAAATAAAACAAAATATGATGAACATATAATACTATATCAACAAAATTATGAAAACTACAACAAAGGATTATGGGAGGGGGGCCGCCCAGACCGCAATATATTAAATACGCAACCTAAACTAACCTAACTTAACCTAAGCAAAATACCAACTAAATATTTCATTAAAATATAGCTACAATGTAATTTCCCACCGAGCCGAAGCTAATATTGTCTGGTATAAAAACTATGAAAACCGGTTATTGTCTCATGTTCGCGACATAAGATCATGAGTGTGGTGGCTATAAGACAAAGGTACCGAAATTGCTGTCAAATTTAACGATATTTATTTGTTTTCACAGTTTAACGTGGCAAGACTGACAAAATTTCGATACTGCCTTAAAAACTTCACAATTTTGAAAAGAAAACAACAAATTTTATGAAGTCACGGTTTCAGGTATGGTTTGGACAAGGAGGGTCCAGAGGGGAGAGGTAAAAAATGTTTTAATCTGATGTCCTTGGCAATTTCAGTCCCATTTTCATTTGACGTTTACCATTAAATTTTATCCCGATTTCAGTTGTTAGTTTGCTTGGCGGTTTTCCGTAAAACTCTAAGTAAAAACAGGGCTTAGTTATCGGATAATCTTAACATTTCTCTTTTTTCGCTAGAAATATTAATCTGTGTCATAATTTGCCTTTTTCATGTTGAGGTAGTCAAATGACATCAAACGTGATGACTAATTAATATGCACCTTAATGTGATGGGACCAACGCCACCCTGTTTGATTTTACCTTGGTTACCCATTTCAACGTCAATCTGTCAAGTAGACCAGGAAAGGCATACGAGAACAAGGTTTTAGCAGTTGGATTACCAAAGGAAGGCCAATGTTCAGTGCAAAGGAATACCCCGATTTCCGTCAATTTGGATTCTAAATTCACCGATTCTAAATTTACCCTGTATTGATGGAACGAGAAACTACAATGATATGGACAGACTCTCAAAACTGAGCCGAAGCTTAGGACAGAGACCACAAAGGCCGATTGCTCGGAGACAAAAATCGAAAAAAAAAAAAATGTACACAAAACTGACTTAATGTCAATAATATTTAGCCACCTGAGGTATCACACAATATTCTTGAGACCAAAGGTGCCACTCAAGTCTGTCTGCAATAATGTAATTCCACAAATTGATGTAAGAGCCACGTAGTTAGAAAAAAAAAATCAAAATGGTAAGGCAAAACATATTCCCTCTGTTCACGTGACAAGACTCACGTGACAAGGAGTACGTTATTAGAGGCCCAAATTACATACGTACGGTATGTCCCAGAGACACCACAAAATTAGTGATCTGAATGATTTGATAAAATTACTAAGCTACTCTTACAGATTTGATCAAATCCATAGATTGAATCACTCATTTTATCGCATCAATCTGACCTAAAAAAAAAAAAAACACGCCCAAATGACAAGTTCTGTTCCGTGTCAAACAAAATACAATCTGAAAACCCCAAAATTGCAGAACTGATGCGTATATGAATAAAATGAAGGGTTCTGTTTTGTATCAAACAACAGAAATTTGAGAACGATAAATTTCAGAACTTCAAACCCACCCCTTACTTGAATCAAAGGCCATCTACAGCACATATACCGGAAAAACTAGATAAAAGAAAATAAGAGAGCAGAAACTGACGATCTGATTGTAACAAACTTGATAATTAAACAGGAGTATAAAGCAGACATTAACAATCAATTCACATCTTCGACAACTAAAAATATGTTTGACTGGTTGCTTCTTACTAAAGGGTTAGGGAGAGAGGGAAATCGTGCAAATAATGGCTGTGGATTTCCCCCGCAGGAATTGTCTGAGATATAGGCTACACATAAAATGGCAGAGGATTTCTAATATTTGCAAAAAAAATCAACTTGTTTTAAAGCACTAGACCTTTCTAAAAAATGTCCAAGTTCCTTCAAAAATATTTACTTCATTTGGTTTTTTTATTGTTACTTAACGCAAAACATTTTAGAACTTGTCTTAGGAGACGAGGAGTTAGCTTCAAACAAAGGGGTACATCCTACAATCTCCTAGAGTTCACCACTTCAAAGCCACGGTCCGACCTCCGGTATGAACAGGATTTCACAATGAATAGCTGTTAGTTTAAAAATAGGTAAATCTTAGGAGTTACCTCAAAGTGCAATGAAGTCCTTATTTTCCGTAAATGGAGTAAAAGGCAGTCTCTTTCAAGTAATTAGGTAAAAAAAAACTAGTTTTTTTTAACTGAAAATAGGGAGCAACAATAAAACCTAAAATGAACAGAAATTATTCTTTATATGAGGAAGGGTGGCCGACTCCTCAATCCCTTGATCGTTATGCTAAAGTTTCTTAATGCTCCAAAAAGCTTCTTATTCCAAATCAACGGTCCTTGTGTTTCAGCAGTCGTTCTTGAAGAACTGGGACAGAAAGTCAAAACTTTAGCATAAACAACAAAGGATTGAAGAGAAAGCAACATCCTCATATGTGGAATAATTTATGTTCATTGTAAGTTTCAATCTTGCTCCTTATTTCAGCTGAAAAACCTTGCTGTTTCTTAAATAATTTCTGATAGTTTTCCAAATTAGGCCGGGAAACCTCCCTTCCGCTTCGTAATAAATTACCCCTCCCGGAAAATGCCCCCGCAGAAAATTCCTCCAGAAAAATGTTCGTATATTTTCCAATAACAAACACTATAGGTAGACTCTGGGCAAATGTCATAGCTGACAGCCCTTTCCCCAGGGGCTGGGGGAGGTAATACCACCCCTAGAGGCATGCCTATTGAACTTTTCAACTATGCTGAACCGAATGGCTATCTAAAAATTTGGTTCAGATGTTTCCTGAAGGAGCGTAAGAGGGAGGCTAGTTGCCCTTAAATCTTTTTGGTCACTTGAAAAGGGCACCAGAATTTTTAGTTTTGGTCCCCACTTCCGATTGAATGACCCCTCTTCCAATTTTCTAGGAACAATGGCTTGATATGATCACCCCTGTTGAAAAAATACAAAAAAGAACATGCATCCGTGACCTTTCCCCCTTCAAAAAATACAAAATTCCACATTTTGTAGATATGAACTTGAAACCTTAGCCGCGTTTTCAGGCTCAGCGGGTTGTTTTCTGAGCCGTGAACAACCCGTCTTCGAAGTCCTTCGAACACGGGCTGTTCTCGTCTAGTGCATCAAGCGTTGTGCATCAGTGCATCTAGTGCATCAAACACGGGGTTGAAACTTCGAACCCCTTGAGACTAGACGAAAAACTAGAAACTTGAAACTAGACAAGAACAACCCGTGTTAGAACCCGCCGAACCTGAAAACGCGGCTCTTTTCACACTAGGTTTATCTGATATGATAAATTTGATGGTGTGATTTTCATTAAAATCACTTAGAATTTTGAGAGTTGTTTACCCCGTTTTTGACAATCAGGCAAATTTTCTGAGACTCGTAGCTTCTGATTGGCAACTTTAAACTTAAAGAATGTATTCGGAATCAAAGTAAAAGTCAATTGTTTTGATGCATAATCAGAATTTCTTCTTTTTTTAGATTTCGGGTTACTATTGGGCCGAGCCACTCATTATAGTGGGTTACCACGAACTGCTTGATAGTGCAACAAAATAAAAAGTATGGCATCGTTAACGGCAAAGCATATTAGTAATAATAATATAAAATAATTAATTTTAAAAATAGACAAATTATTTCACATAAAACATAGTAATTATATAAAATTAATTAATTGTAAAAAATAAGAATATTAGCCTATGTTATTGTCACAGTATATAAATAATAGACAAATAATAAATAATAGACAAAGTTTATAAATTATATTATCTTTATACAGTGGTTATTATATACAAAATATTGGGAAAATGTTTTGTTTATTTATTAAATCAAAGCAGAAACAGTAAGCTGTAGCTTGTCGTTGCAGAGTGTAATAAGAAGAGAAAATGCAAAATAAAAGGAAAAGAAAATCACGATATGTAAAATGTAGTAATCATAATAATAGTAGGCTAAATAATAATAGACAAAACTGGACACTATTTGTTTTAAGTGTTTATTTTTTAGACAAAGGGAAAGATAAACTGCAGCCAAAAATTTGTTGATATAAGTTTTGTGCGCGAAGGAAAGGAACTTATAATTAAGCGAGCCACATTATGCAGGAAAATATGAGTAATAAACAAGTTGCAACTAGTAACGAACAGGGTTACCAACTTTCTGGTCCATGAATATGTCCCCTGTGCATCCAAAAATGTGTCATTTTTGTCCAAATTATGTCCATATTTTATGTCCATAATAATATGTCTATAATATGTCCATAATACATCCATCTTGAAATCTCAAAAACTTGTCGGGTTTAAAGACATGAATGTGTTATTGACCGAAAGATGCATTGTAAACCTCTTTCAAAGCGGCCAGTTAACATCAAATATAATGAAAACGAAGAAAATAATCATTCAATTCATTCAAACAGAATAAATTAGTTTGAAAGCACTAAACTCATAAAAACATGAAAACAGTAAAAAGAAAAACTACTTTTGGTAGCTTAAGGCTCATCTTCCAACGAGAATTTCCTTGGACAGGTATGTTCGGCACGAGGGTTAGCATATTCACTTGCTTTGGTAGCTTTTTGCTAATCAGACTATTTCTTGCTTATGTCATAAGATACAATTCAGGAGTCAAATGACGTTCCGGAACGCCAGATATCAATTACTTTTGACTCTTAAAAAGAACACAAGAATTTTCAATTTACAATCGAATTAGCTCCCTTCGAAGTTTCTACAAAGTACGAAGTGCTTTGGTCAGGAAAAGAAGAAAACAGTATAAATAAATAATACATTGTGCCCACATCGCTCCATAATTTAGCAATGCTGTTGCGCTGCCTAAGATTTCTGGTCGTTTTGAGTTTTAATTAAATAAAAAAAAACAAGTTTTTTTAACTGAAAGTAAGGAACGACGTTTATAGGTAAAATTAAACTTGATGAAACTTGTATATTTGAAATCAGCTTTAAAATCTGATTCTTTTGATGTATCTATTGGTATCAAAATCCCGTTTTCTAGAGTTTCGGTTACCATTGAGCCGGGTCGCTCCTAACTTCAGTTCGAAGTGTTTGATTATTATACCGATTTATATCTTCTGAATTCATTTCTGGATTGTTACATCTTTTTTGGATAAATATAAACAACTTGGCTATCTCACAATTTCCAGAATATGTGTTTGGAGAAAAAGGACTTCGGGAGGCGGGAGGGCTGGTTGTCCTCCTATCACTTTTGATTCTTAAAAGAGAACTAGAAAATTCAATTTCAAATCAAATAAGCCTTTTCTAAAGTTTTCACGACCACCCTTTCCTTAAAAACCTTATATACCCCGGGGTATAACTTACAACCCTTATCCCCAGACTCTGAAGGTGTTGTCAACCCCGAAGGCTTTGTTATTTGATCTTTGGGCTTTTCTTACAAAATGGCTACATCAAGATTGTCTGCGGATGCATTTGGGGAAAAGATGACGAGGGTAAAGGTGGGGTTGCCCTCCGATCACTTATTTCCAATCCAATAAGCCCCCTCTGAAGTTTACACAACCATTCCTTCCATAAAAACCTTATATTTTCACAATGGGCAACTAGTGCAACTCACGGACCTTGCCCTGAGGGCTCAGGGAACTCTCACCCTCAAAACATAATTACTGGACCTTTCAGCTTTGTTGAACAAAATTTCAAAATCAAAATTTTGATTGGATTTGTTTGGGGAAATAATGGGCGGGGCGGGGAGGTGGTGGTTGCCGTCCAATCACTTTTGGTTCTTAAAATGGGCACTAAAATTTTCAATTTCCAATCAGAATCCAAATTTTTCCTTTTGTTAACTTTTCATTTTTAGTTGGTAATGCTTGATAAATAGATAAATGTTTTTGCCTGGCTATTGGAAGCCGGAAGCGACTGTAGCGTAAAAGTAAGGAGAAATAAAATCGTTTATAGATGAAAGAATGCAAACTTGCAAATAATTTCAAGAACATTTGTAGATAGTTGTCTTTGAGAAAGAGTAATCAATTCCGAAAAATACAGTATAAAATATGCAAAATTAGTATAAAGTAAATAGTTAGGTAGATTTAGTGCTAGATAAGTAGGTTTAGCACCACTTTGGTGATTGTGACATTGTTTTTACATTTTTTTATCCAGTAGGGAAATATTTTGTTTTATGTCACAAATGTGTCCCTTCTATGTCCCAAATTTCTAAAATATGTCCCTTATTTGCCTTATTATGTCATTGTGTCCCAACACCAGGGGCGTTATAAGGCTCGTTTTATTGGGGGGGGGGCGATCTTTGTAAATTTTACCGAATCGCTACCTAATCTATGCCGAATTTTCTGCAGAAATCAAGAATTTTGCTAAATTTCGGCCAATTACGCAAAATTTCTGCCGAAATTTCCGCCTTCGGCGAAAATTTTACCGAATGCCAAAAACGTTGGGGGTGCCCCTCCCCACCCCGCTTGGGGAGCCCCTGTTCGACACATAGGTATATGTCCTTTGGACATAAAATAAGTCCAGTTGGCAACCCTGGTAACGAAGGGGTACTCCTAGCGATGTGGATGGCGCGCTGGATTTGGAATCCTTTGTCCGAAGGGTGAGGGTTCGATTCCTGGTGGCGCCAGTTAGTTGGTTTGGGACGGGGTGAGTGTCTTGACTCTGCATGCTCAGCCAGAGTCGACCCAGCTCTAAATGAGTACCTGGAGAAATCTGGGAAGGTACTGGACTTTAAGAGGTCTAGTGCAGTATTTAGCTTCTTTTTTTACCTTTTAGTAGGGAAAATATCACGCATCTGAAGGGGTAGAGGCACTGAAGGACCTCTGCTTTTTCTGGCTGTAAAATGGAAAAGGAAGAATATGAAGTCATGTTCAATAGGGATTAGCCTAGGCTACTTCTCATGTGTACCCACTGTTGACTTTGAGTACAATGTACACCCAGAACTAGGACCATACCAAAGTTAGTAAAACACGTATCTACAATATCTCAAGAATGGTTGGGGAAATTGAATAAGATCTTTTAGGGGTTGTTGGGGGGCGGGGCAAGAGACTTCGAATTTTAACTTGGGGAAAGGGGCGAATGTAAATTTTTGTGATAAGAAAGTTTTGTGGACGAAGGGCAGAAACTTCCAATTAAGCGAGCAAATCCTTGCAGAAAAATATCTGTAATAGAAAAACTGCGACTGTTAGAACTACAACGAATATTAAAAGGTTTAAATTTCTCGATTAAAAGGATACTAACTTATTGGTGGTTTCATTGAAAATTTTTCCATTTTAAGAACTAAATTGAAGTTTTACGATAGGAACGCTATTAAAAATATTTTGGCCGTTAAAAACCCAACACGTATTAAAGGTTTTTTTATAGTTCGTAATGTGTTTCAAGGTCACAGCTTGCTATAGGTCAGGGGGGACTGCCCCTCCAGACTAATTGCCTCCCCCTCCACTCCAGCTGAAACTTAGTTTCTGCAAAAAAATCTTGTCAAAACTAAGATAAGCCTGCATAATTCAAGTATCCAGAGAAACAGGTCATTTTTCTTTAGTATGTCTTTGCTTTTATGGTAATACATGGATCATTTTTCAGTTTTCACTGTCATTTTCAATTGATTTGGGAAAATTAGCTCAAAATTTGCCCCTCCCCAGGATTTTGACAAAATTACGTCACTGATTTGCTTCTGTATAATTAAAATGCAAAAGGAGAGCAATAAGCCCTGCTCAAAAGGAGTTAGTCCAGGCTAATTCCTGTGTGTAGGCCTACCCAGGGTAGACTATGAGGAACGTACTTGAAGAAGGTAGTTTTTTCCCTAACGTAGTGATTTATATCTGTAATGGTTTATATTTTTTTTTATTATGTTAAATAAACCAAGCATTAAGACTATGTATACATCTACTACTAACAACTCACTGCAGCACCAAGCCGACTGAGGCCAACACAGCTACGCACGATCCTCCTCCACCCCAATCTATTCAAAGCCTCTCTTTTTACACCCGCCCACGAAGTTCCCATTTCCTTTAAATCTTTCTTTATGACCTCCTTCCATCCCAGACGGGGACGACCTGCTTTCTCTTCTGCCCTAGACGGCTGGCCAAAAAGTACAACCTTCGGCAATCTGTCATCCTTCATCCACACAACGTGCCCTAACCACCTCAACCTTTCTTTTATTATAGCCCAAGAGAGCGGTAATGAACCACATTTTTCGTATAGCCTATTGTTTGAAATACGGTCAGTCAGCCGGGTACCCAGAACAATCCTTAAGCAATTTATCTGGAAAACATCTTGCAAATCTTCATCCGCTTTTCGGAGCGTCCATGCTTCAGAGCCATATTTGACCACTGCCATCACTGTAGCTTTTAATATTCTAATCTTGGTAAGCAGACTTATCTTCCCATTCTTCCAAACTTTTTTTAACTGTGAAAAAAACACCATGAGCCTTGGCTATTCTACTTTTAACATCTTCACGTCTAACATTATCTTCACTAATCATGTGCTACAGGTATGTGAGGCTGCATATATAATCAATCTTTTCATTGTCCATAGTCACGTTTTCTTACTTTCTTATTCTACAACCTTGGGACTTATCATTTTTCTAATCTGTTTTCAATAATATTATCTCCCATTGAACTTGAACAATCACCTAAATTATATTCATTTTGCTCACACTTTCGTCTAGGACGCTTCAAACATCAGCATAATCCAAGTCCAGGAGACTTTTTCCTCCCCATTTGATTCCGTGGTCTCCCATTGCCTTTCCCGTGCTCCTAAAAACAAAGTACAGCAAAATAGTCCATATAAAGGGGGATAGGACACAGCCCTGCTTAACTCCTGATTTAATACAAAACCAGCTGCTAACCTCATTTCCTACCTTAACCACAGCAGTGTTATTCTCGTACGTAGCACTAATCACTTTAATGTATTTGTCTGGTATACTATACAAAGATAAAACCTTTACTAAAGCCCTTCTATCAATAGAATCAAACTCTTGCTCAAAATCTATAAAACTAAGGACCAAAGGCGTTTGATAACTCAGGCACTTCTCAATTATTAAACTAAGAGTGAAAATTAGGTTAACGCATCCTCGACTTTTTCTAGAACCACACTTTTCTTCTCTTACAGCTTTGTCTATGGCATCTCTCAGTCTAAAAATGTATCATATTACTAAGTAATTTACTACCTAAAGAGACCAGACTAATGCCTCGATAATTACCACACTCACTTTTATCCCCTTTCTTATAAAGTGGCTTAATTAAGGTTTTCATAAAATCTTTAGGTACTTCCCCTTTTTCAAAAATCATATTCATAATCTTCAATAACTTATTTCTGACCTCAGAGTCACCATATTTAAGAAACTCATTTACCACCCTATCAGCACCTGGAGCCTTATTATTCTTTAATTCTTTTAGTACTGTTGCTAATTCCTCCTCACAAAACAAATCTTCCTTCACATCCAAGGTATCACAAACTTTTTCATTTTCCTCTATATTTTTTCCTGCAACTATATCTCGGTTAAGCAAGTTCTCAAAATGTTCGGCCCATCTCTTTTTAGTTTTTTTCCTTATCGCTAATTGCGACCCCATTCCTATCTTTAACTGGGACAAGTCCAGATTGACTACTCCCTCTCAATTTGTTAACGTGCCAGTACAAAATATTACTATTATGCCGTCTAGCTGCATCTTCCAGATCCTCGGCAATTTTATCCATGGCCTCCACTTCACACCTTTTTACTTCATATTTTAATGCTTTCTCCACTCTCTTTACATTTCTTTTGTTTTCATACAATTTTATCACTCAGATAATTCTTGTACAAGTCCTTACTCCTTTTTATTAAACATAAAGCCTTTTCAGTAATATTCTTAGCTGCAGTTCTAGCTTTCTTCCCTAATACACCTTCAGCAAATTCACAAATTATTTTTCTAAAATTATTCCAACCATCTTCTACATTATCAAATTTTAAACTCTCAAGTTTAGTATTCAACTTTTCCTGGAAAGTTTCTCTCAAATTCTCATCCTGGAGCCTACCAACATCATAACTTCCCGGGAGGTAGTTACCCTTCCGATATTTCAGTTTTAAATTAACCCTTGACACTACTAGATGGTGATCTTTACTTTTAACATCAATAACAGCACTTCTATATACCCTAGTATCCTTTATTGATCCTGCCAGTCTTCGGCTTACTATAACATAATCAATTAGGTTCGCTGTCTTACCATCACGTGAATACCATGTTAACTTATTGGCCAATTTATGACCAAACACCGTATTGGTTATAACTAGATTGTTATACCTACAAAATTGCAAAAGTCTGTATCCATTACTGTTTTCTTTTCCTACACTAAATTTACCTAGGCTAGGATACCATCTATCCCTATTTCTACCAAACTGGGCATTAAAATCTCCCAGTAATAACATCATATTTCTACCTGGGACCTTGTCTATTTGCTCCTGTAACTGTAACTAAAATTCATTTGAGTCCCTAGTAACTCCGTCAGTCGGTTCTACAGGGGCGTATACTACTATAACTGATGCCCTGAACTTTCTAGTCATAAAATGAGCAATTAGTATTCTGTTATTAATGCCTTCCCAGCCTAAACCAAACTTAGCAGCTTCCTTATTCATCATGAGCCCTACTCCCTGTCTATTTACCCCATCCTTCCTGCCTGAGTAAACAAATTCTATATCACCCAATTTCCTGCTTCCTACCCCGGGGATATGAGTTTCTGAAACTCCTAATAAATCCAGCTCGAATCGTCTGAATTCGTCAGTCAGAATGTCGATACAATAGTAATTTTTTAGTGTCGTAACATTCCAAGTTCCGATTTTAATGTTCTTTAAGTTATTGCAATTATTTTCGCCTCAGGAAAAGCAATGATCCCGGATACCAGTGCAGGACGGGGATCACATATGTTCTCAAGTCTACACCGAAGTGCTTAAGCCGGCTTAGAACCGGACAGCAAGAAGTCCCTGGGACCTCCATGAATGGAGGCATTGTGTAATCCTGGGCCCATCTTGGGCACAACATGGTTTTCAGCACTTGGCGATGCTCTTCTATCAACAAGAGTCGAAATCCTGCACAGACATTCTCAAGCCTATTACCTCCGACCCATTATATATGGACTTTTGGCCCCAGTAAAACTTAAAAAAATCCGTGGTGAAGTGGTGAGGTAATTCGACAGGCAGTATAAACACCCAGGTTATCAAAACAGCATATCAGCAATGTCTCGAGAACGGCTTAGGGAATTAACGTGAAATTTGTCATGAAGTGTTGATAGGCCAAGTGGGCATTAAATTTTGGCTTGGGGGATAACTAGATGTTACCAGGTTATAAAATGGCATGAATTCTAAGCTATGTTCAATTTTGGGCCCAAAGTTTATCATGTTTTCTCCAAGGATATTTCCTGTATGTTCCTCTTTTGCTGACATTTAACTCTGAGGTACTGGTAAAGTATATGGTCACTTCTAAAAAGTCAAGTTTGGTTAATGCTAATGAAATAAAATGAAATAGGATGAATATATAGTAGTTTATAAACAAATTTGGGCTATATATTTGCAAATTAGGGGGTGGGGGTAAAGCATAGCATATATTAAATACGTAACATAACCTACCTTAGGTACCTCCCCCCCCCCTAAACCCCAAAAAACAACAGTTTAAATATCGTAAACGCAATGAAAACCACGCTTTGCGTTGCATTTCTGTATAGCGGTCTCTTGCAATTAACCCGTATGGCCAGTTTTTCGTGACTGGTTTCCTTGTACAATATATATAAGTGACCATATAACGCACCAGTACCAACTCTGATAATATGCTAAATTATAATATAGCCTAGGCTTGGTTCAATGCACAGTTTATATAATATACCAGTAAGTTTACCGCAGAGGATTTCTGGCTCTTCATTCTCTGTGCGAACAAAAAGCTCCTCCCACTTATTTCTGCACTTATTGGTTGAGCCAGCCACGTGGTTTCGTCAGTACTTGTTCCATAGGTGATTATTCTTTGTCTACCCGTGAAAAGATCTAATGCCGCTTATGTTTATATCTGCAAAAACGTTCTCTGGATCACTCGGTCCGGGTTTTTATAATGGGTGAGATAGGGAAAGATCATACTGGATAATTATATGAACTGTGGTTCAATGGATTCAGTTATTGGTGATTAATTTACGACAATAGAAGAACAGCCTACAGGAAAGTTTGGTCTGGCCTTAACTAGCTTGCCGTTTCTAGCAGGTGAACCCAGTAGAAGGAAGAAAATAAAAGATTCGTTCCATCCTATTTGTTCGATGAAGACCCCTCCAGGAAAATTGGCAGATTTAGAACTAAAAGTCTAATTTTGACCTGGCTAGTTGTAGCCTCTTTTCCATATTGTACATTTGGCCTGTGAGCCATTTAATTGGAGCATACTATCGTGCGATTGTTAAAATTTTGGTAAATTTTTACCAAATCATATTATTGACTTACGAATAAAGTGAATATACCACTCGATGCCTTTTTATGCTCTTTCCAAAAGATCATAAAAAAAAGGCATCGAGTGGTATATTCACTTTATTCAGAAATCAATAATATGATTTGGTAAAAATTTACCAAAGTATGTGCCGGGAAGGTATTTTGAAGGGACATCCACCACATGGCTAATATGGGAATAAAGTTCATTTGTGATGCAAATGGATGTTATATTTAGATTAAGTATGCAATTCTAGGTACATATTCGCACATTAGGGGGGTGGGGTATATATTCCGTGAATATATAGGTCGTATAGGCGCTGGATTTAGGATTCTTTGTCCGAGAGGGCGAGGGTTCGAGTCCTAGTGTATCCAATTATTTGGTTTGGGACGGGGTCAGTGGTGTGACTCTGTAGGCCTAAGCTCAGCCAGAGTCGACCCAGCTCTAAATGGGTACCAGGAGAAATCTGGGGAAGGTAAACAGGAAGGGTGTGCGAAAGCACAGGATGGTTGGCCCCCAATCCCCCATTGCACCTCCTGGCTGAAGGGCCAAGAAACGGAGATCAGCAATGCCGGTAGGGACTGTAAAGTCCAATGCTGTATTCTTTACCTTTTTTATATGGGTCCTAAGAAATTCATGAATTTCTTAAAAAAAAACAGAAAAACAAGCAAAGAAGTGAAGATAAAGGCTCTCCCTCTTCTGCATATTATGGAGTAAGAATTGTTTTCTCAATATGTTTCCTTATGTCCAGCTGGACTCCTAGGCTTAAAATACTGGTTGGTCGGTTGGCTAATTCAAAGATTGGTAGGTGGTATCCCCTATATATATACACTGTCAAATTAGCTTGGTGGTATCCCATTTTGAAGTACCTACCTCCACTCCTTCTCCCTCTAGAGGGTCCTGAAATTTGCCTGCATTACAACCTAGGCTATTGAAATTTTGACAAATTATTGAGTTTCAAATAAAGTGAATACACCATTCGATGCCTTTTTTTATGCTGATTACGAATATTTTCTGCCCCACCCCCTAACCTAACCCCCAACCCCATATGCGCAAACATATATCCTGAATTGACATATGCCTATAGGGGGGGGTCTAAAATTCATTTCCGATAGAAACGACTGTTATATTCGTAATCAGTATAAAAAAAGGCATCGAATGGTATATTCACTTTATTTGAAACTCAATAGTATGATTTGGTATATATTTACCGGCTACTTTAGCCTCTAGACCCATCCCTGAAAGTTTCATTTTCCTAATCTAACCTTTTTTCAAAATAGCCAAAAGTAACTAAAGGAGAATTTTGCCGAGACAATCTTTGGTAAAGTTCTACCAAATCATATTAGGCCTAGGCTATTGAATTACGCATAAAGTGAATATACCACTCGATGCCTTTTTTTTTGCTGATTACGAATATAGTAATCATTTCCATCGGAAATGAATTTCAGCCCCCCCCCCTATATATGCCGATTCAGGGTATATATTTCTACAACCTAACCTAACCCTGAATTGGCATGAATTGGCATAGGGGGGGGCTGAAATTCATTTCCGATAGAAATTATTATTATATTAGTAATCAGCATAAAAAAGGCATCAAATGGTCCATTCACTTTATTCCTAACTCAATAATAAGATTTGGTAGAACTTTACCATTTCTTCATCAAATTGACGAACTTTTTATTTTAAAAAATATGCATATAATTATCACAACAAATAGCCTATGCAAATAAAAAACAATTGTTACCGCATCGACGAGGCTCATTTTATCCAAGCAGAATTCACACAAGATTTCTTATTCACTTCTTTCTTTAGTTTCTCATTTGTATTGAAACTGGTGGTGCTCCTTCTGCCATTGGCTTCAGGGTGTTTCAATCATGCGTATCAAACAGGCCTCCCCGGCCTTGAGATAAAAGGTGGAACCCAAAAGCTTGTTTTTAAACTCTTCTACGTCATAATGTAAAGTTACTAACCTTTACAGTTGTAGAGGGTTTTTTTGTCATTTTTATTTTTTGAAGTCTTCAGGGTCCCTTGCGAAAGCGGCTATTTCATCTTTAATTTAATGACAAATTCCAATGTGATTCTACCGGTATACTGATGTTTTGCAGTAGAACTATTTTGAAAATCTGTAACTAAATTATATAAAAAATAATGTATTGCTAATAATAATAACTAATTATAATTAATGATAATTGTCTTTTGAAACACACCCATCATCATTAATAAATTCCAAAAGTGGCTATTTCAGCTTAAATCTGATGACATATTATAATTTGACTTTACCCGCATTAATGTATTTTACCATGGCCAGAAAGATAAGAAAGAACTTATTTTGGTAGGGGGAGGGGAGGGTTTGTTGAGACCACAAAAAATGGATTTTGTAGAGTTTGAGGCAATTTGCGACAATCATGAAATTTATACTTTTTTTCTGAACGGTCGGTTGCGAAATTTTCACCTTAATCTTGAATTTGGGGATAAATTAGAATCCAACTCAAATTACTGCAAACTAACATATCCTCTAACTTTCCATCCCACAACTCCAAAGCTCATTAAGTAGCTGCTAGAAGAAATTAAATATGAAAAACCAAGTTTTTTCAACTAAAGAAAGGAGAAACATTAAAACTCACCAAACAGAAAATTTTCCGTATATGAAGGGATTGTCCCCATCTCAATACCTTGCTCTTGAGGCTAAAGTTTTTTAGCACTTTTAAAAAAGGTTTCTATTCTAGTTAAAAGGCTCCAGTGTTTCAGGAGTCGTTCTGAAACATTGGGATAAACAAACAGTCAAATTTTAAGATAAAGAGCAAGCAGGGGCGTAGCTCCAGCATTTTTATTTGGGTGAATAAGAGGGGTCTCCATCTGGAGAATCAAGTGGCATACGCTATATAATAATTTTTCTCTGAGTTATTTGGGGGCAACTGCCCTCCCTCTTGCCCAGCTTCTGAAAAGAAGCCATTGAGAGCAAGGTATTGAGGAGGGACAGCCCCTTCATATACGGAAAAATTTATGTTTGTTTCGAGTTTTAATGTTGCTCCCAGGGACGTATCCAGGTGGGGGGTAGGGTGTTTTACCCCCTCTCCCCTCAATATCCCAGCCCCCCCCTCCGAAATGTTTGTCCGACTCGTAAAAAATATAATAAAAATGAATATAAACAAATTTAAGGCGTTTTTTATTTTTTTTTGTAGAACCTACCCCCAAATATTCCTTCGTAACCCCTCCCCCTCCCGAAAATAATACTGGATACGACCCTGGCTGCTCCTTACTTTCAGTTGAAAAAACTTGTTTTTTTTAACTAATTTTTTACCGCTTTTCAAATGATGCCGATAAATCTGGCTGACCCTCCATGAAAAAGTCCCTCCCCTCACGGGAAGGTCCTCTGTGGAAATTTCCTCCCACATAAAATATACCCCCTCGTAAAATTCCTTCTGGACAATTGTATCCTCGATGAAAATTACCCCCTCCTTAAAATTTCTTACAGAAGATTCAGCCTGAAAAATTCTCTTTAGCATACATTCATTTGAAAAACTTAGTTCTGATACTCCCCCCCCACTCTGGAAATCCCCCTTCTGTGGAAATTATTTCCGGGAATCCAAACACGCTGAAAATTTCCCCCGGGCAATTCCCCGGGAATATCTCAAACATGCAATATTGAGTAGGCAAATAGAAATAACACAAATAAAAAGAATATCATATAGGAATTCTGTCAAATCCCACGATCTAGTATTTGCCCTGGAAAGTTCACCCCGGAAATTTTCCTCCACACGGAAAATTATCCCCATGGAAACTCACCCCAAGCAAAAAATATCTTCCAAAAGATGTATGTATACTTAACAATAACAAATACCATCAAATGAAGCCAAATCTTCGGCTTCAGTTGATTTTCTTTCAACCATGCTTGCCGTAGGAGCTCTACCATCTACATCCATCGCCACACGAATAACTAATGTTACAGCTTCTTTGATTGATTAAATAAAAAAAACAAGTTTTTCAAACTGAAAGTAAGGAGCGACATTAAAACTTAAAACGAACAGAAATTATTCCGTAAATGAAAGGGGCTGTCCCCTCCTCAACGCCTCGCTCTTTACGCTAAAGTTTGACTCTGTCTCACAACTTTATTTTTTAAAACAATAAAAAACTTTAGTGTAAAGAGCGAGGCGTTGAGGAGGGAACAGCACCTTTCATATACAGAATAATTTCTGTTCGTTTTAAGTTTTAGTGTCGGTTTCTTACTTTCAGTTTAATTTTTTTTTTTTTTAATTTAGGATCGTTTTTTAGTTAGTGCAGCTTTTATTTTGGCTCACCGTCATTGAATAAGTAAAAAAAAATTGCATAAAAATTTTACTCTTCGGTTACTAAATGGCTGCCTCTTATTTTGGTTCTGATATAATTTACAAATTAAATTGCGTAACGAACTTCTATATTCGTATATTTTGCTTCTGGTCAAAAATACAAAATTGCAGATATTTGAAGATATGAGCTTGAAACCTGTGTAATAGGGTTTTGTGATACGCTGAATCTGACGGTGTGATTTTCATTAAAATTCTTTCACTTGTAGGGGATGTTTCCCCCCTCTTTAAAAATCCGGTAAATTTTCTCCGGCTCGTACCCTTTGATGAGTAATGCTAAAACTTAATAAAATTTATATATTTAGAATCAGCATTATAAACCCATTCTTTTGATACATTTATTGACATCAAAATTCCGTTTTTAAAAGTTTCGATTACTATTGAGCCGTATCGCTTGTTTTTTTTATTGTTTTTTTTATTACGTATAGGTTATTACGTATATGAGGGGGTTCTCCCCTTATTCAATACCACGCTCTTTACGTTAAAAGTTAAAAAAAAATTTAATTCACAAACCCTTGAATGACAAAGGCCGTTTAATTAGAATAGACAGCTCTTTTGAAAGCACTAAAAAAAAACTGTAGCCTAAAGAGGGAGGTATTGACTTGGAGGAGAACCCCCTCATATACTTTATAATTTCTGTTCGTTTTAAGTTCTAATGTTGCTTCTTACTTTCAGTTGAAAAAACTTGTTTTTTTTATTTAATTTCTGATCGTTTTTAAATAATGCTTGAAAATCCGGCACCCCCTTAATAGAAATATCCCTTACCCCAAAGAAACATCCTCCACGGAAAGATTCTCCCGAGTAACCCCCTCCTCCAGCCTCCCCCCACCAGAAAAAAATCCTTCCTGAAAATGTCTGTATACTTCCCAATAACCAATACAATGTGTATGCAATGGGCAAAGTTCAAAACTTGCAGCCCTTCCCCTGGGAACTTTGGGGGATTAAGTCATCCTAAAAGACATATTTATTACATTTTCGACTATGCTGAACAAAATGGCTATCTCAAAATTTTAATTGGGTGACTTTGAGAAAAAAATTAGTGCGGGAGGGGGCCTAGTTGCCCTCCATTTTTTTTTGTCACTTAAAAAGGGCACTAGAACTTTTAATTTCTTTTTCAATGAGCCCTCCCAAGATATTTTAGGACCACTGGGTCGGTACGATTACCCCTGGGAAAAAGAAAAAAAAAACAACAAATAAACACGCACCCATGATCTTTCTTCTGGCAAAAAAATGCAAAATTTCACATTTTTGTAGATATGAGTTAGAAACTACGACAGTAGGGTTGTCGGATACGCTGAATATGATGGTGTGATCTTCATTAAGGTTCTATAACGTTTAGGGGGTTTTCCCCATTTTTTCGAAAATCAGCCAAATTTTCTCAGGCGCGTAACTTTTGATGGGTAAGATTAAACTGATTCTCATTGATAAACTGAATCAGAATTAAAATCTGATTCTATTGATGTATCTATTGGTATCAAAATTCCGTTTTTTAGAGTTTCGGTTACCATTGAGCCGGGTCGCTCCTTACTTACAGTTCGTTACCACGAACTGTTTGACAATATCTTCTCTACGCTTAGTTTGAAGGAAAACTCAATTTTAGTTAGTGATATCTCCGATCATTTTCCAATATATTCTCGATTCAGCTTCAAACAGGAGAAGAGTAACCTATAACTTGAACACAGGAGAAGAGCTCCTGTGTTTGATTCCTATTCTGTTAGGTTTGGTCAGTTATCTCTTCTTGGTCCAAATTAGCGGAAAATTCGTGGAGCTTGCTTGATAATGATAAGGATTTTTCTTGTTTATTTGAGTCCTTTTATGGAACCATAAAAGAGGCTATTCTTAGCATTTGTAAAGTATCACCTTCTAATCAAAGGTCTAAAAGGATTGTTCCTATAAACCCATGGATGACATCCGGACTTCTCAAAAGCTGGAGAAGGAAGAATAATCTCTGGAGTAGTCCCCGAAGCCGCGCCACGCCGACATGACGGCGGCGAATGTGTGATTCAGTATCGGCGGCGGAGCGCCGCCAGGTGCGCCGAAATTTTTTGGCAGCGCGCCGCCGGTCTAAAATTTTTTGGCGGCTTGCCGAATTTTCTGATTAAAAATGATAATAAAAATTCCACTTCACCAAGCACGTTCAACCTCGATTTTAGTAAGGATTTTTAAATGGTTGGCTAAAAACATACAAGAACAATATGACAAAACAGGAATTTGTTGGGCCGTGCGGAAAGTGTTTATGTTCACCGTCGATCAGACCAAGTAGAATTCTCATTTTTAGCCACTAGACCCAGGGAAACCTATGTTGTCTTTATGTTTAACATCGCATTGTTCCTATAAAATCCCGTGTTTAGTCAATTCCTTCTTGTTAATGATTTCGGCTAATGAGTGTATAACTTTCAAAGTTTGAGGTTCAAACATCTCCTGTTCATCAAATACATACTAAAAGTAAGTGAAAAAAAACCAAAAAATAACAACATCGAAAACATACTGTATACAATCAGATACCATGGCTTAACAACACTAACAATTTTAAATCAGCGGTTACATCACTTCAGTTACAATTGATGTAACAAAAGTGAGTTTGTTCACTCTGCCTGGAGCCATTGATCTTTTTGCAGTCACTATCAGTCCTGTCGTGGTAAAAAGCCGTTTAGCTGGGGCACATGTGGCCGGTACAGCCAGAACTTGACGAGCGTAAACTGCCACTCGCGGGATCTGATGCTAGTATTGGACCTTGGGGTCCCACAGAATGCCGCAAATGGGCTTCTTCTTTGTATCTGCTGAAATAAGTTGTTTTATAAGGGAGAACAAACCTGCACCTTCACCATAGGGCTCCTGCGCCCTACACTATAGGAGGAACTAAACTGCACCTTTACCCTCTTTTCTTATCAACACGGAATAAACCTCCAAAATTCTTTTCTGAAAGAAGTGATCAAGTTATAACGTTTCAAGTCAAAGTTTAAGGCTACTTCAACTTCAGTGTGCTCTGCTAACTGTGCAAAAAAAATGTAATTCATTTCTATAGATATATTTCTATACTACCTCTAGATAATCTACCAAGCGGGAAACTACCGCAAATCAGCATCGATAAACAAATGAAACCCAAAACGAACAAAAATAACAATAAATAACTGAGTCAAACTCAAAACGAGCAGAAATTAACATAAGCTGGGCTCAAAACCCCTATGCCTTCCCAAGGCCAGAACATAATTTTCACTTTACTGTAAAAATATAAATGTTTTTAATTTTATAACTTTAATAAATCAAATAATATTAACATTTTGATTACTAAATATCATATATGTATATTAAACTGACAATGCACATTCATTTGTGTTTTTGTCAGTAAAGTACAAATTATGTTCTGGCCTTGGAAACGCATGGGAGCTTTGAGCCCAACTTATGATAAATTTTTTTCGTTTTGACCTTGGGCCAGTTTTATTGTAGTTTTTCCTTGTTTTGGATTCCATTTATTTAGTGATGTTGACTTGCGATAATTTAACGCTTGCTAGCTTATTTTACTTTAATTTTGCTCATTTTTTGTTTAATTGAGTACTTTACTTTTCTTTGAAAACTTCTTTTGTTGAAACAGTTTTTTTAATTAATTTCTGTTCGTTTTATATTAACATATTATTTTAAGGGAAAAATAAAATAATACTTTAAATCTTTTCGCTTTTTTAAGAATTTATAGTTTGGCCTGCTATTTGTATGCTGGAAAACAATTTTCAGCAAAATTTAACAACATAGACCCTTATAAAAATCTGGACACAAATAGTAGAGTTTAATTTGGTTTCATACCTCCTCTAGTTGACCTGAAATGGAAAACTTGATAACATTCGCAAGAAAAATTGTTTACGTTCTTTGATAGCTTGGATACACTTACGCTATTTTGATTTGGTCAAATTTTGAGAGCAGAAGAAGCCCTGAAAGTTTGAACATAATACCCTCAGTTGTTCTTGGGATACTGCTGAGATGCCTTATTGGGAATTAGCATAAGCACAGTGCATTTTGATTTAATCTTACGGCAACATTTAATTTTTAAACATGAAGGCAAATGGGAGGGTGGGCGTGGGAGGGGGATTAGTTTCCCTCCAATCACTTTCGACTATTAAAAAGGACATCAGCCCTTTCTATTTTCAATCGAATGAGCCCTTTTCGAAGTTCCTACGACAACTTCTTCGATACGAAGTGCCCTGGTCTAAACAACAACAACAACAACAAAAAATGATACATTATACCCACATCGATCTCTACTATAAATATGTCAAGTCTTCCAATCACTTTCGATTTTTAAAAAGGGCACTAGGCTTTTCGATTTCCAAACTAATGATCCCTTTTTGAGTTTCTACGACAATGCTTTCTATAAACACCGTATATTCTATTTTCAATCGAATGAGCCCTTTTCGAAGTTCCTACGACAACTCCTTCGATACGAAGTGCCCTGGTCTAAACAACAACAACAACAACAAAAAATGATACATTATACCCACATCGATCTCTACTATAAAAAGTCAAGCCTTCCAATCCCTTTCAATAATTAAAAAGGGCACTAGGCTTTTTGATTTCCAAACTAATGATCCCTTTTTGAGTTTCTACGACAACGCTTTCTATAAACACCGTATATGCCCCCAGGGCATAAATTACAACCCTTACCCTAAGGCAGCTGTGTCAAACCAAAAGGTGGTAAGTGACATGTTCTCGAAAAATGAGTTTTATACCTATCCCCACTAAACAGAACACGCTCGATCGATTGGTCTATTCAGAATGTGCGTATCTTCTTTCGTTCCCGAGATATTCTATCGTGATCCTAAGCTTTGTGATCCGTTAAAAAGGCGTTATGTGCATTTCTCGGGCTGTCTTGCAGGCCAAAAGGAGTTAAGTTCACCGACGGGCAAGTCCTGCACTTATCTCCTTTTGGGCTGTCGTGGATACCAGTAAAACAAGTTTTCAAGTTGTCACTTAGTGCCTTTTGGTCGTCCACGCCGGGATTTTTTTGTCACTTCCATTACTGTCTGAAGAAAACTAGACTATGCAAAATTAATGCAAAAGATCTTGCAAGTCACTAACAGTCGAGTAGTGGCGTGTAATATACAGAATTTAAATAGCTCTTGGCTATTCCAAGCGCACAGCCTATATGGGATCGTTTATTAGGACAATTCAACCGACCTAGAGAAAGGAAAAACTCTCAAGGGATGAAAAACAAAAAGTAACTCTTTTGTTCAGGCTACCTACCACTGATGAATAAAATTAGATTCCTGTTTGTCAAAAAAATGTGTAACAACCTTTGGCCTTAAGCAAATCCAGGTTTTCGGAGTTGTTGTTGAAAGACTTCTTCGAAACGGATTGTCATAATTTCCAAAAGAAAGAAGGCGTTTTAACCAGCGCAAAGAATTGGATAAATTGTCTTTAAGGATGCACATCGAGTCATATAAGCCTTGTGTCGCTCACTACCGCCGATACAATGCACCATATACTAGGTATATATCAAGAGAAATTTCAGTTAAAGATATGTGGGAAGATTTTAGGGAGCGATTCCGAGAAGAGAATTGTTCGTTGCGCAGTTACGGAGAGATGTTGAGAGCGATGAAGATCTCCAACAAAATGCCAAAGTCAGACGTTTGTGAGTATTGCGATGTTTTTAAGTTGAAGGATAGCGAATGCTCCGCAACAGATTTAGAAAAACAGGAGTATCAGTTTTATCGGCAAATGGCTGAAAAGGCACGAATCCAGCTCCAGAGAGACGTGAAGGATAGCTTTTCACCAAAAACTTTGGTTTTCACTGTCGATATGCAAAAAGTTCTAATTCTCCCAATAATGCCTGCTGTTAAGGAGTCTTTTTTCATGAGCCGCCTGGTATGTTTCAACGAAACGTTTGTGCCTGAAAAAAGCCGAACCACAAGGTCGGCTCCTCTTCCAGCCTATTGTATTGTCTGGCACGAGACAACTTACGGAATAAGTGCAGACGCAGTTGCTTCAGCTTATCATGTACTTATAGACGAGCATAGGGATAAAGAGGAATTCATATTTTATGCCGAAAACTGTAGTGGACAAAACAAAAATTACATTCTGTTTTCTATGCTAGTGAGGATTTCGAACGAGTCCTGGGCACCCGCCAAGATCACCAAAAAGTATTTGACAAAAGATCATACTCATATGTCTGCCGATGGACTCCATGGACTTATCGAGGCTAAAATTAGGAAGAACAGAAATGTTGAGGACTTTGGCGCTTTGAAGAAGCTGATGGAAGATTCCAAAGAAAATACTCGCGTCAGGGAGCTTTGCCTCAGTGACTTTCGCGAGTGGAAAAACGAAAAGTCCTCCAAAAAGAAGAAAGATAACCAATCGGTGTTGCTACAGAAAGTTGTTGAAGTTGTGTTCAAAAAAGGTGAATGTTCTATGTTTTATCGTGAGGATTTTGAGCAGGAGCTTGTCTCTTACGATTTCTTTACAGTTGCAGCGAAGAAAGAGCTTGGCAAAGGATTGCCAAAGTCTCTGAAACAACCGAGGGGAATAAATACCTCTAAAAAAGGTGAGATCATGACAAAGTTGGTACCACACATGAGAGACCAGAGATCCAGAGAATTCTGGAAAAGGATAGCAACGGAAGACAAAGCATCTGACCTCATTTTTGAGGGTTGTAAAGAACAAGATGGAATAAAATGATGTATGATTTTTTGAGTTCCTAAAAGTTTAATTGAAGTCAAATGTTGTTCCTGTTTTCTGGTCATTTTCAAAATAACCGAACAATTCTTTTGTACATTCTTTTACATTAAAATAGTTGAAGTTATGGTTCTAAGAATGCGATACATAGGAGAAGTTTCTGCGCGATTTTGACCCCTGCTTTCTGCCTTTCACAGGCGTGGGTGGCATCAGAGGGTAGTTTTCAACATGATCTATTCAGTGAGTAAGAAAAAAAGTGTCGGTTAAATAGTTTAACAGCTGAAAACATTATCAAAAGTTAAATTTTTCGCATTTGAATTTAAACGGCAAAATGGCACATGCATCATTTCAGTCTGTCGAAGAACACAACAAAAGATGACAATGGAAAAAAGTGACTAAAATAAGTTGAGATTTTGAGTTTTTATAGCACCCATTGATTCAGTACAAAAAAATACTCTTGCTCAGGTTTAGAAATGTTTCCTAGCAGCTTAGTTTCCTAGTTTCAAATTGGATTATTTGTTTAAATCGCTTTTCGTGTCTCCTGTAAAATTTACAAAGTGTCACTTATCGCCTTTTGGTTTGCCACAGTCGAAGGGCTGTGAGGGTGGTTGTCATCCTCTAAGACCTAATTTCCAGAACTTTTAACTACTTTAAACAAAATGGCTATCTCAAAATTTTGATTGTATGTGTTTCGAGAAATGGTGGACGTGGAAGGGGTGTTAGTTGCCTTCCAATCATTTTGACTATTAAAAAGGGCACTAGCCACTCCAATCTCTAATTGAATGAGCCCTTTTCGAAGTTTATATGACAACTTCTTCGATATGAAGTGCCCTGGTCTAAGAAAAAAATAATAAATAATACATTGTGCCAACATCGTTCTTATATACGTCCAGGGCATAACTACAAAACCCTTGCCCTAAGGGTTGTGGGGGAATAACCTCCTCAAAAAACATATTTTCTCTGTGAAAATCAGTTACTCTGAACAAAATGGCTATCATAAAATTTTGATTGGATGTGTTTGGGGAAACGGTGGGCGTGAAAGGGGTGTTAGCTGCCTTCCAATCACTTTTGACTATTAAAAGGGCACTAGTTATTCCAATTTCCAATCGAATGAGCCCTTTTTGAAGTTTTTATGACAACTCCTTCGATAAGAATTGCCCTGGTGTGGAAAAAAAATAATACATTGTGCCAATATTGTTCCTTACTTAGACAGCTCGATTGCGCTGCCTATGACAACATCCTGAATTGCCTAATGCTCTTTTACCTACATCTTTTCATCCAAAAAATCAGAAAGAAAAATGAACAGAATTTTAAAGTGGAAGGAAGAATTTTTGTTTCAAGAAAAATTTCTTCTTCTCCTTCCTATGAACCGATATACATGGCGAGCCCAAAATGACAGTATTTATTTTTAAGAAACAGATTAGCCGGGATGGCGGTTGAAGCCCGGAGGTCGATATCGATAGCCAAAAAAGAGAGAAAAAAAAAACAAAAAAAACCGGCGGCATATTAATGCCGCCACCGCCGATAGAATCAGCGGCGGCGTCAGCGCGCTGATGCAAGCTCAGTGGCGCGCCGCCGTGTCTTTTTAAGCGGCGCGCCGCCGATATTTCGGCGCGGCTTCGGGGTCTACTCTGGAGAGCTTATAAATGCGCTACACTTTCAGCAGGTGCTATTCGTCTTTGTCAATTCAATCAAGATCTACCGGAAGATATGTAATTCCTTGTGTAGGAAAGCCAAGTCTCTGAATTATCCAAATTACTTTGCTGCTTGTTGCAGTGATATTCGTAAAACTTGGAAGGTAATAAATTCTGTACTTAAACCCGGTTCTCAATCTAGCTCTTGACCTATTAGTCTGGTCATTGGTGATGGAGCTGTGGAGGGTGAGCTTAATGTCCAAGAGGCATTAACCTTATTCTTTGCTAATATTGATAAGAATATTACTTCTACAGTTACTTTGTCTCGGCCTGAGCCGGACTTTAGATCTTACCTCGGGCCATCTTGTGTTTAAGTCTATGTTTCTAGAGCCAGTAACAGTAAGTGAAATTACTAAAATTGTTAATGCCTTGAAAAGCTCGTCCTCATCTGGGCCGAATTCTACCCCTACTAAGGTAGTTAAATCCAGGGGCGTCGTTTGGGGGTGGCAAGGGGCAGTTGCCCCCTAATAACGTGGAGAAAAAAAATATTATACATCCCATGCCCTTTGACTTTCCAGATATGAACCCCTCTTGCCCCCCCCCCCAATAAAAATGCTGGAGATTTGCCCCTGGTTAAATCTATTCTTCCTTCAATAGTATTGCCTCTAACAAAACTAGTTAATCTTTCATTTGAATGTGGTGTTTTTCCGGATGCTCTCAAGCGTGCTCGGAATATCGTCTTGTATAAAGATGGACCAAGAAAGGATCCGGCAAATTATCGACCAATTTCAATTTTATCAGTATTTAGTAAAATAATTGAAAAGGCTATTCTTTCTCGTCTCCTTACTTTCTTAAAATCTAAAAATTTTCTTCGTGATTTTCAATTTGGTTTCCGAATGAAGCACTCCACTGAACATGCCTGTATGATCCTTTTGAATTTTATTCATTCTGCGTAGATTCGGAATTGATTCCGGCTGCTGTATTCCTGGATATTCGTTAGGCTTTCGATTCCTTAACCCATGAAATTCTTCTATCAAAGATGTCTCATTTTGGCATAAGGGGAAAATGCATTTTTTTTTTTGGTTCCAGTCTTATTTGAAGGATAGGTTAATTTCTATTTGATTCACTTTTCCGGTCACCCTCGCAAGTGAATTTTGGTGTCCCCCAGGGATCAGTTTTAGGGCCTGTGCTATTTTTGATTTATGTAAATCTTCTTTGTTATGTTGTAAAAAATCAGAAACTTATTAATTGATGTAGACTTTGTCACCCTAAGCCTTCCCTTGCCTATAGTGGCAACTATAATTCGCCTTCTTCTGACGTCCTTGTTTGTTTTGCTGATCACATCACACTTGGCACTTTGGGAAACTGCGAATCCAAGCTTCGATTGAATTTGGAAAATTTGTATGAGAGGGTAATTCTATGGCTTGATGCTAATTATCTTACCCTAAATTTTTCCAAGTCCATTTTTTTTATTTTTTCGCGTGTTTCTCAGGTTTATCCCCAGTTATCAGAAATTCACCCGCCAAATGGAATAATTCATAGATTTAAAGACCGATATGTTCGTTTTTGGGCATTCTTGTCGATGAAAACCTATCTTTCAAACGTCTCATTGATTTTATTAAAATGAAGATATTGAAGAGTCTCGGTATTTTGAGAAAACTTAGACATACTTTTCCTGGATCAATTTTGAAAATCCTTTTTCACTGCTTGTTCCAATCTTACGTTTCTTGCTGTCCAATTGTGGGGATGTCAACTTTCCCTTCACTGTTAAAACCACTTTCTAAGGTTTACAATAAAGCTAGAAACCTCATTTAGGAAACTAATCGTTCATTAGTTATACCATTACTTGATCTTGAGTCACTATACATTCTTTCATGCGCATGTTTTACTTTTTCTCAGCTTCATGGTGACCTCCTCCGGCCCTTAAGTGTTCCGCTATCTTTTACCTATGATAAAAATAATTATAATCTTCGTAATATGACAAATCATGTTCAAGTTCCATTTACTCCTTGCATAAGGTCAGATTTTAATCCTCTAATGGCGTGTCATATTGTTTGGAATAGGTTTCCTGAATCAGCTCGAGGGTGCCACTCATTCGGTTTGTTTAAATAAATTGTTAAAAATTCTTTGGCTTCGTAGAAGTTATTTTTATTTATGTTTTTTTTTCTTTTGGTACTTTCTTGAGTCTATTTAATCTAATTAATTAATTTAGTTTATTTATTCTATTTTTCTATAGTTTTCATTTGATCTATGGTTTCTTTTCTTCTCCTTCGTATGTGAGCAAGTGATTATTTTAAATTTTCTTTTGTTTTTCATCTCTGAGTAACCAACTCATTTGTCTCCCCCCTTTGTACAGGCCAATGAGCCTTTGGGGGAATAATAACATATAATATTGTATGTGTATCTAATGAAGAATAAATCTCATCTTGTCTTAAACAACGGGCAAATTTTATGACTTTAAAAACCTATCCCCAGGGGCTGGGGGAGGGGTCATGTTATCTCCAAAGATATAGTTTTGGGAATTTTCAATTGTGCTGAACAAAATGGCTATGTAAAAATTTTGATTGGACGATTTTGGGGGAAAAGGAGTGGGAGGGGGGCTAGTTGCCCTCCAATCTTTCCTGTTACTTAAAAAGAGCACTGCAGTATAACTTTTAATTTCCGTCCAAATGAGCCATCTCCCATGTTCTAGGATCATTGGTTCAATACGATCACCTCTCGAAAAAAACAGCAAAAAAAAAAAAAAAAAAAAAAAAAAAATCAGTGATCTTTCTTCTGACATAAAAATACAAAATTCCACAGTTTTGCGAATAGTAGCTTGAAACATCTACAATAGGGTTCTCTGATCCACTGTATCTCTGATGGTGTGATTTTCATTAAACCAAAAGTCTTTGACTTTTAGGGAGCGTTTCCCCCCTTTTTGTAAATAAGGCAAATTTTCTCAGGCTCGTATATTTTATGTGTAACACTATAATTAATAAATCTTATATATTTGGAATCAGCACAAATAGCCGATTCTTATGATATACATATTCATATATATATATATATATATATATATATATATATATATATATATATATATATATATATATATATATATATATATATATATATATATATATATATATATATATATATATATATATATATATATATATATATATATATATATATATATATATATATATATATAATTGGTATCAAAATTCCGTTTTTAGAGTTTCGGTTACTATTGAGCAGTTTGAATATAAAATAACACTATTAAAGTTCAAATTTTTGGTTTTTAGTTCGTTGATGAGAAATATGAAAAGTAAGCCGCAATATAGCTGTTCTGTATCAAAATATGGTAGGATACAAATTTTTCCAGAATGGAGTTTGATTTTTCCACATTTTGATATTATACGGTTTTAAAATTAATTTAAAACAACAAACTTTTTTCCAAGGGAAGTAAAGAGCGAAGTTGAAACTTAAAACGAACAAAAATTATTACTTCACAGCCTACCTAACATATATCAATATTAAATAAAAAAAACAAGGTTTTTTTAACTGAAAGTAAGGAGCGACATTAAAACTTAAAACGAACAGAAATTAGTCCGTACATGAAAGGGGCTGCCCCCTCCTCAACGCCTCGCTCTTTACGCTAAAGATTTTTATTGTTTTAAAAAATAGAGTTGTGAGAAAGAGTAACTTTAGCGTAAAGAGCGAGGCGTTGAGGAGGGGACAGCCCCTTTCATGTACGTAATAATTTCTTTTCGTTTTAAGTTTTAATGTCGCTCCTTACTTTCAGTTAAAAAAACTTGTTTTTGTTTATTTAATTTCTGAACGTTTTTGAATTAATGCAGCTTTGATTTTGGCTCACCGTACATGAATAATTAGAATGAAATTTTCATATTAATTTTATGGCTTTCCCGAAATTTTGTTCTGACGTAACTTACGAATTAACTTACGTAAGGAACTTCTATATTCGTATGTTTTTATTACGTATATTAGGGAGTTTACCCCTAGTAGATACCTCACTCTTTACGCTAAAGTTCGAACTTTGTTCGAATCACAAACCCCTGAATCACAAAGGCCGGTTAATTAGAATTGATAGTTCTTTTGAAATTAGTAAAAAAAACTTTAGCGTAAAGGGCGAGGTGTTGACTAGGGGGCGAACCCCCTCATATACTTAATAATTTCTGTTTGTTTTAAGTTTTAATGTTGCTCCTTACTTTCAATTGAAAAAACTTGTTTTTTTTATTTAATTTCTGATCGTTTTTTAAATAATGCTGGGAAATTCGGTGCCCCTTCATAGAAATGCCCCTTCCCCCAAGGAAACACCCTCCTTGGAAAAATACGATTATCCCTCGGGGAATAAAAAACAAAAAAACAAACAAACAAAAAACAAATAAACACGCATCCATGATCTTTCTTTTGGCAAAAAATGCTAAACTCCACATTTTTGCAGATAGGAGCTTAAAACTTCTGTGGTAGGGTTTTTTAATACGCTGTATCTGATGGTGCAATTTTCATTAATGTTCTATGAATTTTAGGGGCTGCTTTCCCCTTTTTAAAAAAAAGACAAATATTCTCAGCCGCTTAACTTTTGATGGGTAAAACTAAACTGAATGACACTTATATATTTGAAATCAGCATAAAAATATGATTCTATTGATGTATCTATTGGTATCCAAATTCCGGTTTTTAGAGTTTTGGTTACTATTGAGCCGGGTCGCTCCTTACTTACAGTTCGTTTCGAACTGTTTGAAAACTAGTATAAATAAACCAACTAATTATGTTTCCCTATGTTTCAAGGATTATAGAAAACTAACTTTTGCTGAAAATGTTGTCGTTTCAAGTTTTTATGTTGCTCCTTATTTCGGTTGAAAAAAATTTGTTTTTTATTTGATTTGAGATCGTTTTTCAAGTAATTCTGGTAAATCTGGCTCACCCAACATAAAAATTCCCTTCCCTCACGGGAAAGGCCTCCGTAGAAAGTACCCGTGAGTATATTTCCGTGGCTCCGTGGAAATACATCCCCGTATAAAATTCCTTCCGGATAATTCCATCCTTGCTGAAAATTAACCCCTCCTCTTAAAACCAAGGTCATAATTTGCTATGGTACAGGAGCGAAACTGCCCCTCCTAGAGCTTAATTTGCCCCCACAGCTCCCAGTTTTCCCCTCCCTGCCCCAGCTAAAATTCAATTAATTCGACAATTTTGTAAAACTAAGATAGGCCTACACAATTTAAGCATCCACAGAAACTGGTTTTATTTAGTATATCTTTACCTTTATGGTATTATATGGCTCATTTTTCATTTTTCACGGTGATTTTCACTTAATTTGGGAAAATTGGCTTGCCCCTCCCACCTGGATTTCTACGAAATTACGCCACTGCTTAAAATTTCTTACAGAAGATTCAGCTCGAAAAATTCTCCTTAGGGTGCTTTGATTTGAAAAAGACTAAGTTCTAATGGTTTTTCCAATCACTCCGGAACTCTCCCTTCTGTGGAAATTATTTCCTGAATATCCAAACACAATGAAAATTTCCCCTGGACTATTCTTCTGGACAGCTGCAAACGCAGTATTGAGTAGGAAAAGAGAAATAAGACAAATAAAAAGAATTTCGTATAGAAATTCTGTCAAATCACCCCCGCCTAAAATTTCCCATGGAAAGATCATGCACCCCGGGAACTTCCCTTCGCAGGGAAAGTTATCTCCATGGAATATCACCCCAAGCAAAAAATACCCCCCTCCCCTAAAAATGAAAAAAATAGTATATGTAAACAATGGGCAAATTTTATAACTTACAGATCTATCCCCAGGGGCTGGAGAGGTGATGTTATCTCTAAAAGCATAGTTTTGGGACTTTTTAAATATGCTGAATAAAATGGCTACTTCAAAATTTTAATCAGACGATTACGGGGAAAAGGGGCGTGGTAGGAGGGCTAATTGCCCTCTAACCTTTTCGGTCACTTAAAAAGGACGCTATAACTTTTAATTTCCATTCAAATGAGCCCTCTACCGGTGGTCTAGGACAATTGGTTCGATGTAATCACCCCTGGAAAAGAAACAACAACAAAAACCGGTACTGGTCTGTTAAACGGAACACACCCGAGAAGTTTAAGTTAGGTTAATCCTAATGAAATATACCAAAACCTGATGATAATATAATACTTTAGAAACGAAATTATGGATATTACAACAAAGAATTACGGAAGGCTCGCCGCGCAGAATGCATTATGTAGAATACCTAACCTAACTTAAGCTAACCCCTAACCACCTCTAAATATTAAATACTTAACTAAAATATACCTTCATCGTAGTTCTCACTCAAAATAAGCAAATTATAGCCGATTCCAGAAAGGCAAGCCGGTTTTTGTCAGATCTTAGTTAGCATAATTCATGAGTGTGTTCCGTTTAACAGACAAGTACCATAAAAACAAATAAACACCCATCCATACTCTTTCTTCTGATTAAATAAAAAAAAAACAAGTTTTTTTTTTAAACTTAAAGTAAGGAGCGACATTAAAACTTAAAACGATTAGAAATCCGTATATGAAAGGGGCTGTCCCCTCCTCAACGCCTCTCTTCACGCTAAAGTTTGACTCTGTCTGACAACTTTATTGTTTAAAACAATAAAGATTTTAGCGTAAGGAGAGAGGCGTTGAGGAGGGGACAGCCCCTTTCATATACGGAATAATTTCTGTTCGTTTTAAGTTTTAATGTCGCTCCTTACTTTCAGTATTTTTTTTAATTTAATTTCTGAAGCAACATTAAAACTAATTTCTACTAGCAGCTACTTAATGAGTTTTGGATTTGGTGAGTTGTGGGATGGAAAGTTAGAGGATACGATAGTTTGCGGTGATTTGAGTTGGAATCTAATTTATCACCAAATTCAAGATTAAAGTGAGAATTGCGCAACAGACTATGCAGAAAAAATAATGGTTTCACGACAGTAGCAAATTGCCCTAAGCTCTACACAATGCATTTTTTGTGGTCTCAACAAAGCCTCCCCTCCCCCTGCCAAATATGTACATTAATATGTGTAAAATCAAATTTTAATATGTCACGAAATTTAAGCTGAAATAGCCGCTTTAGGAATTTATCAATAACTCTGGGTGAGTTTCAAAAGGCAATTATCAATAATTATAATTGGTTATTATTATTAGCAATACATCATTTTATATATAATATAGTTATAGATTTTCAAAATAGTTCCTTTGTTACAATAGCATTCTAGTTTCTGCTAGTCAGTAGGTGATTTAGAAGGCCCTGTCTTCATTATGGCTTTTTCAGGCAAATTCGGCCGAGTAAAAACAGCTTTTTACTCATCGAAAAACAAACGTTCCTGAAAAACATGTATTGTTTTGGGAAGTATGGATGATGAACTTTATGTTATAGACTGAAAGTTTTTAGTAGCTGTCAAGGCTGTTTGCAGTATTTTCTAGAGGTGTCTTATCTCCCCTAGATCGGTGATAATTAGAAACTATATTAAAAATGAGTTTTCAACTGAAACTAACTTGACTTACTTTGACTTAAGGCTCCTGCTGGTGGTCCAGCGTAGAGAGATGTGACTCTTTGCCTCCATTCCGAATGGTCCAGCGCAAGCGTGACTGCTTCCTGGAGATCAATACTGATCATTGAGAAGTGCTGGGTAAGGCTGTCCCTCCATCTGAACCGGGGTCTTCCACGGGGGGCGCTTCCAGCCATGTTGAGGGGGGATCAAAATTAAAAAGTGTGCTGGCAGTGCTTCTTCTGGCATGCGAATTAAGTGGCCAAACCACCGTAGAGTTCTTATGGCGAGCTGACGAAAGTTGGGGGTCCGATACGTTAGTGTCAGCAGTCAGGTGTTTGAGACGAAGTCGTACCATTTGATCCCTTCGATTAGTCTTAGGAAGTTTGTTTGAGCCACATCTATGGCATCACGAACAGAAGCAGCTGCCGGCCAGGTTTCAGCACCGTAGAGAAGGAATTGCGTTACAGTCGTCTTGTAGATTCGCATTTTGGTTTTTCGGCTAATGTTGGGCTTTGACCACAAGGAACGGCATAATCGAGCCATAATAAAGGAAACTAAGGAGTGCCATTAAAACTTAAAACGAATATGCATTATTCCGTATAAAAAGCATCATGGCAGCGTTGTTTCTACATTAAATTTTAATCAAAAACGAACAAAGATTAATTTAAAAAAACAAAGTTTTTCAGAGGGAAGTAAAGAGCGAAGTTGAAACTAATAACAGACAAAAATTATTACATCACAGTCAATTTAATATATGTCAATAAAACTAGTACAAATAAACCAACTAATTATGTTTTCCTATGTTTCTAGGATTATGGAAAACTAGCGCTTTACTGAAAACACAAAAGTCAAGCATATAAAACAGGAATATTGAGTTAAGAGTCAAAAGTGAGTATGTTGCCTGACACCAATAAACTAATCTTTAAAGTTTTTTTTATAGTCTTACGCCAGTTGTGACATCAGTAACTTTCAGTATACCGAAATATTGGATTGATTTACCAGGTAGCATTTGGTCTCGCCAGCTATAATACCAATCGTGAGTAATATACAATCTTAAATTGTAAAAAATATGCTTAAGTATTACTTGAAATAAAGATCAAATAAGATATATTATGAACTCTGGAAATAAGGTTTTTTCTCTCTATACAACAGTGAATTTCAAGTTATGATACAAATTTTAAAGCTAATCTATAGTCCTAGTACTATTAAGAGTACTAGGACACCGTCCTGCACTGGTATCCGGGATCATTGCTTTTCCTGAGGCCAAAATAATTTCAATGATTTAAAGAACATAAAAATTGAAACTTGGAATGTTACAACATTAAAAAATGAATATCGTATCGACATTTTGACTGACGAATTCAGACGATTCGAACTGGACTTATTAAGGGTTTCAGAAACTCATATCCCAGGGATAGGAAGCATGAAATTGGGTGATATAGCATTTGCTTACTCAGGCAGGAAGGATGGGGCACATAGACAAGGAGTAAGGCTCATGATGAATAAGGAAGCTGCTAAGTCTTGTTTAGGCTGGGAATGTATTAATAATAGAATACTAATTGCTCATTTTATGACTAGAAAGGTATCAGTTATAGGTATCAGTTATAGTAGTATACGCTTCTGTAGAACCGACTGACGGAGATACTAGTGACTCAGATGAATTTTACTTACAGTTACAGGAGCAAATAGACAAGGTCCCAGGTAGAAATATGATGTTATTACTGGGAGATTTTAACGCCCATGTTAGTAGAAATAGGGATAGATGGTATCCTAGACTAGGTAAATTAAGTGTAGAAAAAGAAATCAGTGATGGATATGGACTTTTGCAATTTTGTAGGTATAACAATCTAGTTATAACCAATACGGTGTTTGGTCATAAAATGGCTCATAAGTTAACATGGTATTCACGTGATGGTTAGACAGCAAACCTTATTGATTATGTTATAGTAAACCGAAGACTGGCATGATCAATACAAAATACTAAGGTATATAGGAGTGCTGTTATTGATGTTAAAAGTAAAGATCACCATCTAGTAGTGTCAAGGGTTAATTTAAAACTGAAATATCGGAAGGGTAACTACCTCCCGGGAAGTTATGATGTTGGTAGACTCCAGGATGAGAATTTGAGAGAAACTTTCCAGGAACAGTTGAATACTAAACTTGAGAGTTGAAAAATTTGATAATGTAGAAGATGGTTGGAATAATTTTTGAAAAATAATTTATGAAGTTGCTGAAGGTGTATTAGGGAAGAAAGCTAGAACTGCAGCTAAGAATATTAGTGAAAAAGCTTTATGTTTAATAGAAAGGATAAAGGACTTGTACAAGAATTATCTGAGTGATAAATCGTATGAAAACAAAAGAAATGTAAAGAAAGTGAAGAAAGCGTTAAAATATTTTAATCTAAGGAGGTGTGAAGTGGAGGCCATGGATAAAATTGCCAAAGATCTTGAAGATGCAGCTAGACGGCATAATAGTAAAATATTGTACTGGCACGTTAACAAATTGAGAGGGAGTAGTCAATCCGGACTTGTCCCAGTTAAAGATAGAAATGGGGTCGCAATTAGTGATAAGGAAAAAACTAAAGAAAGATGGGCCGAACATTTTGAGAACTTGCTTAACCGAGATAGAGTTGCAGGAAAAAGTATAGAGGAAAATGAAAAAGTTTGTGATTCTTTGGATCGAATACTAAACTTGAGAGTTGAAAAATTTGATAATGTGGAAGATGGTTGGAATTAATTTTAGAAAAATAATTTGTGAAGTTGCTGAAGGTGTATTAGGGAAGAAAGCTAGAACTGCAGCTAAGAATATTAGTGAAAAAGCTTTATGTTTAATAGAAAGGAGAAAGGACTTGTACAAGAATTATCTGAGTGATAGATCGTATGAAAACAAAAGAAATGTAAAGAAAGTGGAAAAAGCATTAAAATATGAACTAAGAAGGTGTGAAGTGGAGGCCATGGATAAAATTGCCAAAGATCTGGAAGATGCAGCTAGACGGCATAATAGTAAAATATTGTACTGGCACGTTAACAAATTGAGAGGGAGTAGTCAATCCGGACTTGTCCCAATTAAAGATAGGAATGGGGTCTCAATTACCGATAAGGAAATAAAACTAAAGAGAGATGGGCCGAATATTTTGAGAACTTGCTTAACCGAGATAGAGGTGCAGGAAAAAATATAGAGGATAATGAAAAAGTTTGTGATACCTTGGATGTGAAGGAAGATTTGTTTTGTGAGGAGGAATTAGCAACAGTACTAAAAGGATTAAAGAATAATAAGGCTCCAGGTGCTGATAGGGTGGTAAATGAGTTTCTTAAATATGGTGGCGCTGAGGTCAGAAATAAGTTATTGAAGATCATGAATATGATGTTTGAAACAGGGGAAGTACCTAACGATTTTAGGAAAACCTTAATTAAGCCACTTTATAAGAAAGGTGATAAAAATGAGTGTGGTAATTATCGAGGCATTAGTCTTGTCTCTGTAGGTAGTAAATTACTTAGTAATATGAAACTTTTTAGACTGAGAGATGCCGTATACAAAATTTTAAGTGAAGAGCGGTGCAGTTACCGAAAAGATAGAAGTCGTGTCAATTAAATTTTCACTCTTAGTTTAATAACTGAGAAGTGCATGAATTGTCAACCACCTTTGATTTTCAGTTTTATAGATTACGATCAAACATCTAATTTTGTTGATAGAAGACGTTTAGCAAAGGTCTTATCCTTGTATGGTATAACAGACAAATACATTATAGTTATTAGTGCTACTTACGAGAATAACACTGCTGCGGTTAAGGTTGGAAATGAGGTTAGCAATTGGTTTTGTATTAAATCAGGAGTTAAGCAGGGCTGTGTTCTATCCCCCTTTATATGGATTATTTTGATGGACTTTATTTTAAGGAGCACAGGAAAGGCAATGGGAGACCACGGAATCAAATGGAGAGGGAAAAATCTCCTGGACTTAGATTATGCTGATGATTTAAGCATTCTAGATGAAAGTGTGAGCAAAATGAAGAAACTTTTAGAAGTTTTGCGAGTCCAGGGTGCTAGAATTGGTTTGAAAATTAATGTTAGGAAGACTTAGTCACTAAGGCTAGGAATAAGTGAAGATGAAAAGGTAACGTTGGGTAATGAAAAGATTGAACAGGTGGGAAGTTTCACTTACCTTGGTAGTATTATTAGTAAAGATGGTGGGAGCAGTGAAGATGTTAAAAATAGAATAGCCAAGACTCAGGGTGTTTTTTCAGAGTTAAAAAAAGTCTGGAAGGATAGGAAGATAAGTCTGCAAACCAAGATTAGAATATTAGAAGCTACAGTGATGACAGTTGTCAAATATGGTTCTGAAGCATGGACGCTGCGAAAAGCAGATGAAGATTTGTTAAATGTTTTCCATAGAAATTGCTTTAGGATTGTTCTGGGTACCCGGTTGACTGACCGTATTTCAAACAATAGGCTACACGAAAAATGTGGTTTAATACCGCTCTCTAAGGCTATCATGGAAGAAAGGTTGAGGTGGTTAGGGCAAGTTGTGCGGATGAAGGATGACAGATTGCCGAAGGTTGTTCTTTTCGGCCAACCGTCTAGGGCTAAACGGAAAGCAGGTCGTCCTCGTCTGGGGTGGGAGGACGTCATAAAGAAAGATTTAAAGGAAATGGAAACTTCGTGGGCGGGTGTAAAAAGGGAGGCTTTGAATAGATTGGGGTGGAGGAGGATCGTGCGTAGATGTGTTGGCCTCAGAGCGGCTTGGTGCTGCGGTGAGTTGTTAGTAGTAGTAGTAGTAGTACTTTTAAGATGGCTTTACTTCGAACTTGTCTACAAACTAATCATGACATGTCCTTTTCATGACCAAAACGAGAGCCAGTCATTAAACTGAGGCATTGTGCAGAAGTGATACCAAATTAAATGAAAACAAAATGAAGCAACTATCCTAAAATACTTTATTTTTATTCCGTAAACTGGGGAAAAGGGGCATGTTAGTAGGGAGCTATCATGAGTTCCCTTACGAACACCGTGCTGCCATCTATAATTGAGTCTAACGGTACCTAACCGCATAGACAATGTTATTGATCCACTAAGGGGAGAGAATTTCTGGGAAATTGATTTACATATTCGAAGGGGAACTAGATTTCTGAGAATTTGATTTGTATAATCGAGGGGAATTATTGATGCACGAAGGGGAATTAAGAAACAATATGGCTTCTCTGATCTTTAGGTCTCGGAGATAAATTAATATTCTATTTTTAAATATGGCTTCTCAGGTCTTTATGAGAGATAAAATTAATATTCTTTCGAAACCTTATTAGTGTAGCTAGAAACACCTTAGAGGTGAAGAGATTAACGCGGTAATCTTTTCCTGGGAATTTCAAATGTGACAAAGCAGGCATGCCAAAACAAAGGAACACGTAGAAATTACGTTTAGGGATTATTTGGGCGAAACCGTTTGAGACATTTTAGAAAATGATTTAGGCGAAACAGTTTGAGAAATTTTAGAAGATGATTTAGGCGAAACATCTTGAAACTATTTAGAAGATGATTTGGGGTGAAACTCTGTGGTCGTTATAATACACAAGTTCCATTTGAACAGTGTCGTGAGGTCCCCTACCCCAACCCCCAACGGCCCCATCTCCCCAAAGGGCCCCCGGGCCCCCAAATGCCCCCCACGCCCCAAAGGACGCCCCGGGCCCCCCTGGGCTCCCAAAAGGCCACCAGACCCCCAAAGACCCCAAGGCCCCAAAAGCGCCCCCGGGCCCTCAAATGCCTCAGGGCCCCCGAAGGGCCCCAAAGAACCCCCGTCCCTATTTTTAATGTTTTTTGTGAACTTGAGACAAAGAAGGGCCCCCCACATTTCAAAAGGCTTTATTTTATCTTTTTTGAACAAGTTCCTTTCTTAATACCCCTCTTAAACCCATTTTACCAGTTAAAGTACTCATCCTTTTCACTACAACTTTACTTTACGACTTTTGGCACACCCCAACATCAAGCAATACTTTTCAAAGGCTTTATTATATCTTTTCAGAACAAGTTCTTTACGTAATGTCCTTTCCTAAACCAATTTTACAACTTGAAGTACTCATCTTTTTCACCCACAACTTTACTTTACGGCTTTTTGCATACCCCAACATCAAGCAATACTTTTCAAAGGCTTTATTAAATCTTTTCAGAAAAATTTCTTTTCCTAATACCCCTTCTAAACCAATTTTAGAAGTTTAAGTACTCATCCTTTTCAACACAACTTTACTTTACGACTTTTGAATACCCCCACATCAAGCAATACTTTTCAAAAGGCTTTTTTATACCTTTTCAGAAAAAGCTGTTTACGTAATGTCCTTCCTAAGCCAATTTTACAAGTTGAAGTACTCACCTTTTTCACCACAACTTTACTTTACAACCTTTTGCACACCCCAACATCAAGCAATACTTTTCACTTTATTATATCTTTTCAGAACAAGTTCTTTACGTAATGTCCTTTCCTAAATCAATTTTACAATTTGAAGTACTTATCTTTTTTACCACAACTTTACTTTACGACTTTTTGCATACTCCAACACCAAGCAATACTTTTCAAAAGGCTCTATTATATCTTTTCAGAACAAGTTATTTTCTTAAGGTCCTTCCTAAACCAATTTTACAAGTTGAAGTACTCATCTTTTCGACCCACAACTTTACTTTACGGCTTTTTTCATACCCCAACATCAAGCAATACGTTCCAAAAGGCTTTTTTTATATCTTTTCTGAACAAGTTATTTTCTTAATGTCCTTACTAAAACAATTTTACAACTTGAAGTACTTATCTTTATTACCACAACTTTACTTTACGACTTTTTGCATACTCCAACACCAAGCAATACTTTTCAAAAGGCTCTATTATATCTTTTGAGAACAAGTTCTTTTCTTAAGCTCCTTCCTAGACCAATTTTAAAAGTTGAAGTACTCATCCTTTTCACCACAACTTCACTTTACGACTTTTCATACCCCAACATCAAGCAATACTTTTCAAAGGCTTTATTATATTTTTTCAGAACAAGTTCTTTACATAATATCCCTCCTATACCAATTTTACAACTTGAAGTACTCATCTTTTTCCCCACAACTTCACTTTACGACTTTTTGCACACCCCAACATCAAGCAATACTTTTTCAAAACGCTTTATTATATCTTTTCAGAACAAGTTCTTTACGTAATGTCCTTTCCTAAACCAATTTTACAAGTTGAAGTACTCATCCTTATCACCCAAAACTGTACTTTACGACCTTTTGCACACCCCAACATCAAGCAATACCTTCCTAAAGGTTTTATTATATCTTTACAGAACAAGTTCTTTTCTTAATGTCCTTCCTAAACCAATTTTACAAGTTGAAGTACTCATCTTTTTTACCATAACGTTACTTTAAGGCTTTTTGAATACCCCAACATCAAGGAATACTTTTCAAAAGGCTTTATTATTTCTTTTCAGAACAAGTTCTTTACGTAATGTCCTTCCTAAACCAATTTTACAACTTGAAGTACTCACCCTTTTCACCCACAACTTTACTTTACGGCTTTTTGCATACCCCAACATCAAGCAATACTTTTCAAAGGGTTTATTAAATTTTTTCAGAAAAATTTCTTTTCCTAATATCCCTTCTAAACCAATTTTAGAAGTTTAAGTACTCATCCTTTTCAACACAACTTTACTTTACGACTTTTGAATACCCCAACATCAAGCAATACTTTTCAAAAGGCTTTTTTATACCTTTTCAGAAAAAGCTGTTTACGTAATGTCCTTCCTAAACCAATTTTACAAGTTGAAGTACTCACCTTTTTCACCACAACTTTACTTTACAACCTTTTGCACACCCCAACATCAAGCAATACTTTTCACTTTATTATATCTTTTCAGAACAAGTTCTTTACGTAATGTCCTTTCCTAAATCAATTTTACAATTTGAAGTACTTATCTTTTTTACCACAACTTTACTTTACGACTTTTTGCATACTCCAACACCAAGCAATACTTTTCAAAAGGCTCTATTATATCTTTTCAGAACAAGTTATTTTCTTAAGGTCCTTCCTAAACCAATTTTACAAGTTGAAGTACTCATCTTTTCCACCCACAACTTTACTTTACGGCTTTTTTCATACCCCAACATCAAGCAATACGTTCCAAAAGGCTTTTTTTATATCTTTTCTGAACAAGTTATTTTCTTAATGTCCTTCCTAAACCAATTTTACAACTTGAAGTACTTATCTTTATTACCACAACTTTACTTTACGACTTTTTGCATACTCCAACACCAAGCAATACTTTTCAAAAGGCTCTATTATATCTTTTGAGAACAAGTTCTTTTCTTAAGCTCCTTCCTAGACCAATTTTACAATTTGAACTACTCATCTTTTTCACCACAACTTTACTTTACGACTTTTTGCATACCCCAACATCAAGCAATACTTTTCAAAGGCTTTATTATATTTTTTCAGAACAAGTTCTTTACGTAATGTCCTTCCTAAACCAATTTTACAATTTGAAGTACTCATCTTTTTCCCCACAACTTCACTTTACGACTTTTTGCACACCCCAACATCAAGCAATACTTTTTCAAAACGCTTTATTATATCTTTTCAGAACAAGTTCTTTACGTAATATCCTTTCCTAAACCAATTTTACAAGTTGAAGTACTCATCTTTTTCACCACAACTTTACTTTACGACTTCTTGCATACCCCAACATCAAGCAATACTTTTCAAAGGCTTTATTATATATTTTCAGAACAAGTTCTTTACGTAATGTGCTTTCCTAAACCAATTTTACAAGTTGAAGTACTCATACTTATCACCCACAACTGTACTTTACGACCTTTTGCACACCCCAACACCAATTTTACAATTTGAAGTACTCATCTTTTTCCCCACAACTTCACTTTACGACTTTTTGCACACCCCAACATCAAGCAATACTTTTTCAAAACGCTTTATTATATAGTTTCAGAACAAGTTCTTTACGTAATGTCCTTTCCTAAACAAATTTTACAAGTTGAAGTACTCATCTTTTTCACCACAGCTTTACTTTACGACTTCTTGCATACCCCAACATCAAGCAATACTTTTCAAAAGGCTTTTTTATATCTTTTCTGAACAAGTTATTTTCTTAATGTCCTTCCTAAACCAATTTTACAACTTGAAGTACATATCTTTATTACCACAACTTTACTTTACGACTTTTTGCATACTCCAACACCAAGCAATACTTTTCAAAAGGCTCTATTATATCTTTTCAGAACAAGTTCTTTTCTTAAGCTTCTTCCTAGACCAATTTTACAAGTTGAAGTACTCATCTTTTTCACCACAACTTTACTTTACGACTTCTTGAATACCCCAACATCAAGCAATACTTTTCAAAGGCTTTATTATATTTTTTCAGAACAAGTTCTTTACGTAATGTCTCTCCTAAACCAATTTTACAATTTGAAGTACTCATCTTTTTCCCCACAACTTCACTTTACGACTTTTTGCACATCCCGACATCAAGCAATACTTTTTCAAAACGCTTTATTATATCTTTTCAGAACAAGTTCTTTACGTAATGTCCTTTCCTAAATCAATTTTACAAGTTGAAATACTCATCCTTATCACCCACAACTGTACTTTACGACCTTTTGCACACCCCAACATCAAGCAATACTTTCCTAAAGGCTTTATTATATCTTTTCAGAACAAGTTCTTTTCTTAATGTCCTTCCTAAACCAATTTTACAAGTTGAAGTACTCATCTTTTTCCCCATAACTTTACTTTAAGGCTTTTTGAATGCTCCAACATCAAGCAATACTTTTCAAATGGCTTTATTATATCTTTTCAGAACATGTTCTTTACGTATTGTCCTTCCTAAAGCAATTTTACAAGTTGAAGTACTCATCTTTTTCCCCACAACTTTACTTTACGGATCTTTTACATGCCTCAACATCTAGCAATAATTTTCAAAAGGTTTTATTATATCTTTTCAGAACATGCTCTTTACGTAATATCCTTTCTAAAACAATTTTACAAGTTTTTCACCCACAACTTTACTTTACGACTTTTTGCACACCCCTACATCAAGCAATACTTTTCAAAAGGCTTTATTATATCTTTTCAGATTAAGTCCTTTTCTTAATATCCTTATTAAACCAATTTTACAAATTCTAAATTTTTCCGTAGTAGATGGAATAAGCTATACCATAGGTGGGAACATTTTTCTGGAAGGTAATTAGTCCTAGTTCAATTTTTAATTTTCTCAACGAAATGAAGAAAAGTTCAAGTTCTATTCCAAATTTTCTCAATGAAAAAGAAATTAGTTATTAATCAATTCTATTTTTCCAAATAATATAAAATTTTCCACTTCGGTTCCGATCTTTCTCAAAGGGATGAAAAAATTTAAAATACTGTTCTATATTTTTCATAGAAGATGGAAAAGTTCAAGTTCTCATCTGAATTTTACCAAAGAACACAATTCAATTCTAATTTCTCCAGAGAAAATAAAAATCTTCCACTTCAGTTTTAAGTTCACCAAAACATAAAGAAATTTAAAGTTCTATTCTAAATTTTTCCGTAGTAGATAGAAAAGGCTATACCATAGTTGTGAATATTTTCTTGGAAGATAAAAAGTTCCACTTTAATTCTGAGTTTTCTCAACGAAGTGAAGAAAAATTCAAGTTCTATTCTGAATTTCTCAATGAAAAAGAAATTAGTTATTGATCAATTCTATTTTTCCAAATAATATAAAACTTTTCCACTTCGGTTCAGATTTTTCTCAAAGGGATGAAAAAATTAAAAATACCGTTCCATATTTTTCAAAGAAGATGGAAAAGTTCAAGTTCTCTTCAGAATTTTCTCAATGAACACACTTCAATTCTAATTTCTCCAGAGAAAATAAAAATCTTCCACTTTAGTTTTAAGTTCCCCAAAGACATAAAGAAATTTAAATTTATATTCTAAATTTATCCGTAATAGATAGAAAAAGCTATACCATAGTTGTGAATATTTTCCCGGAAGAAAAAGTTCTAGTTCAATTTTTAATTTTCTCAACGAAGTGAAGAAAAGTTCAAGTTCTATTCTGAATTTTCTCAAAGAAAAAGAAATAAGTTATATTGATCAAATCTATTTTTCCAGGGAAAATAAAAAATTTCCACTTCAGTTCTTTATTTCACAAAGACATAAAGAAATTTATATTTATATTCTAATTTTTTAGATGGAAGATAGAAAAAGTAATACCATAGTTGTGAATATTTTCCTGTAAGATAAAACTTTCTACTTCAGTTTTAAATTTTCTCAACGAAGTAAAGAAAATTTCAACTTCTCTTCTGAATTTTCTCAATGAAAAAGAAATAAGTTATTGATCAATTCTATTTTTCCAGGGAAAATAAAAATTTTCCACTTCAATTCAGATCTTTCTCAAAGAGATGAAAAATTGAAAATATTGTTCCAAATTTTTCATAGAAGATAGAAAAGTTCCACTTCAATTCTGAATTTTACCAAAGAACACACTTCAATTCTAATTTAATCAGAGAAAATAAAAAGCTACCCCCTCAGTTCTTATTTCCCCAAAGACATAAAAAATTAAAGTTCCATTTAAATTTTCCCGTACAAGATAGAAAAAGTTATACCTTCGACCTGAATATTTTCCCGGAAGATAAAAAGTTCCACTTTAATTTTAAATTTTCTCAATGAAGTGAAGAAAAGTTCAAGTTCTCTTCTAATTTTTCCAAGAAAATAAAAATGTTCCACTTCAGTTCTGGTTTTTCTCAAAGAGATGAAAAATTTAAAGTTCTGTTCTATATTTTTCATACAAGATAGAAAAGTCCATTTTCTCTTCTGAATTTTACCAAAGAACACAATTCAATTCTAATTTCTCCTGAGAAAATAAAAATCTTCCACTTCACTTTTTTATTTCACAAAAACATAAAGAAATTTAAAGTTCCATCCTAAATTTTTCGATGGAAGATAGAAAAAGTAATACCATAGTTGTGAATATTTTTCCGGAATATAAAAAGTTCTACTTGAATTTTAAATTTTCTCAACGAATTGAAGAAAAGTTCAAGTTCTATTCTGAATTTTCTCAATGAAAAAGAGATAAGTTATTGATCAATTCTATTTTTCCAAATAATATAAAAATTATCCACTTCAGTTCAGATTTTTCTCAACGAGATGAAAAAATTAAAAGTACCGTTCCAAATTTTTCACAGAAGATAGAAAAATTCAAGTTCTCTTTGGAATTTTACCAAAGGACACAGTTCAATTCTAATTTTCTCCAAAGAAAATAAAAAAATCTCCGACTTTTCTAATAAATATTCTAAGCGTCGACATTCTAACGTATCATAAATAATAGAAATATAACAAAGTAATGCATAAAATATTTTTATTGAAATAGCAACATGTAGAATATTAACATAAAAGTATATTACATACATTATAATACACCATTAATATTATTGAGTCACTTTGAAAAATTCGAATCTCTTCCATAAAATATATCATAGGTTTCTCTCTCGATACTATAGTTACTCATTTCTCTTAGTTCATAACCACTTGAACAATCTATTCCATTTCGATTCGTATATAATTGTTACTGGAATATCGCATACAGATTCAATGGACATTCCATCCTTGCAATTATTTAATTCATTGACCATAATTTTCACTTATGCTTTATTCTCCATTAATTTATCTTGACATTCATTAGTGATATTGGCTGCCAATGCTCTTTTTATTTTGACTGTGATTTCATTGTCTATTATCACATTATTTTTACAGAGGTAACAGTTATGGCACGTTGACAAGATATGATTTATGATGTTGGTGCAGCAGTATGCATGTCTTCTTTTTCTCTTTGCTTTCATTCGAATGCTAACATCGGAAAGATGGCGATATGATCTATCAACTGGCAATATGTTACCAGAACCATTAGCTAGAAGCTAGAAGTTTTTCATTGAGAAAATTCAGAATAGAAGTTGAACTTTTCTTCATTTCGTTGAGAAAATTAAAAATTTAACTAGAACTTTTTCTTCCGGGAAAATATTCACAACTATGGTATAGCTTTTTCTATCTACTACGAAAAAATTTAGAATATAAATTAAATTTTTTTTATGTCTTTGGGGAACTTAGAGCTAAAGTGGAAGATTTTTATTTTTTCTGGAGAAATTAGAATTGAGGTGTGTTCATTGAGAAAATTCTGAAGAGAACTTGAACTTTTCTATCTTCTATGAATAATTCGGAACAGTATTTTAAATTTTCTCATACCTTTGAGAAAAATCTGAACCAAAGTGGAAAATTTTTATATTATTTGGAAAAATAGAATTGATCAATAACTAATTTCTTTTTCATTGAGAAAATTAAGAATAGAACTTGAATTTTTCTTCACTTCGTTGAGAAAACTCAGAATTAAAGTGGAACTTTTTATCTTCCGGGAAAATATTCACAACTATGGTATAGCCTTTTCTATCTACTATAGAAAAATTTAGAATAGAACTTTAAATTTCTTTATGTTTTGGTGAACTTAAAACTGAAGTGGAAGATTTTTATTTTCTTTGGAGAAATTAGAATTGAATTGTGTTCTGTGGTAAAATTCAGAAGAGAACTTGAACTTTTCTATCTTCTGTGAAGAATTTGGAACAGTATTTTATTTTTTTTCATCCCTTTGAGAAAGATCGGAACCAAAGTGGAAAATTTTTATATGATTTGGAAAAATAGAATTGATTAATAACTAATTTCTTTTTCATTGAGAAAATTCAGAATAGAACTTGAACTTTTCTTCACGTCGTTGAAAAAATTTAAAATTGAAGTAGAACTTTTTATCTTCCTGGAAAATATTCACAACTATGGTATAACTTTTTCTATCTACTGCGGAAAAATTTAGAATTTGTACAATTGGTTTAGGAAGGATATTAAGAAAAGAACTTGTTCTGAAAAGATATAATAAAGCCTTTTGAAAAGTATTGCATGATGTTGGGGTGTACAAAAAGTCGTAAAGTCAAGTTGTAGGTGAAAAGAGATGAGTACTTCAACTTGTAAAATTGGTTTAGGAAGGACATTAGGTAAAGAACTTTTCCTGAAAAGATATAAAAAATCCTTTTGAAAAGTATTGAACTTCTATAACGTAACGAACTTCTATATTAGTATATTTTTATTACGTATATTAGGAGGGTTCACCCCCATGGGCGCCCATAAGCTGAATTCCAGGGGGGGGGGCAAACTTCGTCTAATTGCTACTTTTAATGCTATATAATAGAAATCTCAGAACAAAAATATAAAAATAAGGCAGCATCATTCAGCCAGGGGGGGGGGAGGGAAGAGCCCCCCCTGCCCCCCATATGGGCGCCCATGTTCACCTCCCCCCTATTCAATACCTCAATCTTTACGCTAAAGTTAGATTTTTCTTCCAATTCTTTGAGGATTACGACCTAATCAGAAAGGCCGTTAATTAGAATAAATAGCTCTTATGAAAGTACTAAAAAATCTTCGGCTTAAAGAGCGAGGTACTGAGTAGGGGGTGAACCCAATCATACACTTAATATTTTCTATTCGTTTTAAGTTTTGATGTTACTCCTTATTTTCAGTTGTAAAACTTTTTTTTTTATATTTAATTTCTGATATTTTCTTTTAAATAATGCTGGGAAATCCGGCGCCCCCTTCATAGCAATGTCCCTTCCCCCATGAAAACTTCCTTCATGGAAAGATCCTCCCACATAACCCCCAGCCCACCCACTCCCCTACTACAAGAAAAAATCCCCCCCCCCTGAAAACGTCTGTATACTACCTAATAACCAATACTGTTAACCAAATGTTAAGATTGGGCAAAGTTCATAACTTTCAGCCCTCCCCCCGGAGACTTCGGGGATTAAGTCATCCTAAAGGGCGTATTTATCATATTTTCAACCATACTGAACAAAATGGCTATCAAAATTTTGATCAGGTGACTTTGGGAAAAAAATGAGCGTGGCTGGGGGCCTAGTTGCCTTCTATTTTTTGGTCACTTAGAAAGGGCACTAGAACTTTTAAGTTCCGATCCAATGAGTCCTCCCACGATATTCTAGGACCACTGGGTCGATACGATCACCCCTGATCGTATCATCCCTATCACCCCTGATACGATCACACCTGATCAAATTCCACAAAAATGTGGAATTTTGCAAAAAACGCAAAATTCCACATTTTTGTAGATAGGAACTTGAAACTTCCACAGCAGGGTTCTCTGATACGCTGACTATGATGTTTTTTTTTATGAAAAGGGGGGGATCTTTCCCCCTTTTTTCGAAAATCAGCCAAATTTTCACAGGCGTGTAACTTTTGATGGGTATGACTAATCTTGATGAAAGTTATATATTTGAATTCAGCATTGAAATCTGATTCTTTTGATGTATCTATTGGTATCAAAAACCCGTTTTCTAGAGTTTCGGTTACCATTGAGCCGGGTCGCTCCTTACTTACAGTTCGTTACCACGAACTGTTTGAATACTTGATTAAAATATACCTTCATCGTATTTCTCACTCAAAATAAGCAAATAATAACCGATTCCAGAGAGGCAAGCCGGTTTTTGTCAGATCTTAGTTAGCATAATTCACGAGTATGTTCCATTTAACAGACATGTACCATAAAAACAAATACCACCTAATCACAAAGCCCGTTAATTATAATAAATAGCTCTTATGGCAGTACTAAAAAAAACTTGAGTGTTAAGGAGCGTGGTAATGAATAGTGGGAAAATCTAGTCACATATTTATTAATTTCTGTTCGTTTTAAGTTTTGATGTTGAAAAGTTTTCAGTTGAAAAGTTTTTCAGTTGGAAACTTGTTTTTTTTTATTTAATTTCTGATCGTTTTTTTATCTTAAGGCTGATCGTTTTCTTAATGCTGGGAAATCCGGCACCCTCTTCATAGCAATTTCCCTTCTCCCATGAACTTATTTCGGGAAGGCAGCATTTAGGGGGGGGGGGAATTTCACAAGTGCGAAAAGGGCAAATTTTTATAAAAAATTTAAGAAATTAGAGTATCAAACATCATATAAAATTTTCAAGGTTTTCTTGAGGCCAATGATCTCCACCGTCCAGAAAAATTGATTAACATCTTTGGACTGACAAACTAAGTTTTTATTTGGGTTAAATAAAGAAAAAAACAAGTTTTTCAACATAAAGTAAGGAACAACTTTAAAACTTAAAACGAACATAAATTATTACATAGATAAAAGGGGTCGCCCCCTCCTCAACACCTCGCTCTTTACACTAAAATTTTATTGTACTTTTAAAAAAGCGTCTTATTGTTCTAATTAAACGGCCAGTAGAAAGGCCTCAGGAGGTCCGAACAGGGCTCCTTATATGGGCATAGAATACGGACAGGGCTCCATATATGGGCATGGAATCCCTAGGGAGAATGATTGCGTAATCGGTCAATGACCTCTTTTTCCAATGTGTCAACAACAACAACATCGACCTTGACATTCGCTGAGAGCGTGCACTTACAACAACAACAACATCGACCTTGGAACACCTGTGCTATCGACCTCAATTCCCCTATCGTGAATCAATAATTCCCCTTAGAAACAACAAATTAATTCCCCTTTCTTGACAGATCAATCAACCAATGACATCATCTGTCAGACTTTAAAAATTTTCGCATAGAAACGATTCTCCAGGAATAGATCCAAGTCATTAATTTCATTGCCTCGGAAACAACTCTTTTGGTCGAACTCCAAAGGATATTAATAGCCAAAGGCCATGGAAACAATTCTCCAAGAAACATCTTAGCGATGAATTGTTTTAGCACGGAAATCAGGTTTCTTATTAATTTGAAATGCATTAGCGCAGAGATGCCAAAAACAAAAGGAACACACTGAATTACGTTTAGGGATTATTTGGGCGAAACTGTTTTAGACAGGTTATGGAACTATTTCGGCGAAACTGTTAGAGATATTTTAAAAGATGATTTTTGAAGAGATTTTAGAAGAGAATTTAATGGTGAAACTCTGTGGTCGATATAATTCACAAGTTCCATTTGAACAGTGTTGTAAGGTCCTCTAACCCAACCCAAAGGGTTCCAATCCTCCTACCCCAACCCCGAAGGAAGCCCCCGGTCCTCAAAGGCCCCCCAAGCTCCCAAAAGACCACTCAATCCTCAAGGGCCCCCCGGATCCCCAAACGCCATCCCCGGGCCCCCCAAAGGCCCATCGAGCTCCCAAAGGACCAACGGGGTCCCAAAGGCCCTCCACCGGTCCCCAAATGTCCCCCAGGCCCCCCACTGCCCCCCGGACCCCCAAAGGCCCTCCCGGTGCCCCAAAGGCCCTCCCAGTGCCCCAAAGGCCCTCCCCCGGCCCCCAAAGGTCCCCCGGACCAGAGAAGCGCCGCAGGGAGGCACCGCAGGAAAGCGCCGCAGGATGTGCCGCAGGGATAAGCCACGGGTCAGGAAAGCGCCGCAGGGGATGCGCCGCAGGGAGGCACCGCAGAAAAGCGCCGCAGGATGCGCCGCAGGGATGTGCCGCAAAAAAAGTAAACTAAAAAGTAAAAATTTCGAAATGTTATCCCCCAAACGCCCTCCTCAGACCCCCAAAGGCCCTCCCCTGGTCCTCAAAGGTCCCCCCGGCTCCCAAAGGGCCAACCGGCCCCCCAGGGTCCCCCGGACCCCCCAACGTCCCCCCCCCGCCCCCAAAGGTCCACAGGGCTCCCAAAAGACCACTCAATCCTCAAAGGTCCCCGGACCCCCAAACGCCCCCCCTGGGCCCCAAAGGCCCTCCCCCGGTCCCCATACATGCACACAAAAACTTACACACACACAAAAACTTACACACACACACACAAACTTACACACACACACGAAAACTTACACACACACACGAAAACATAAACACACACGCCAAAACATACACACACACACACAAACACACAACTTACACACACACACAAGCACACAAAATCTTACACATGCACACGAAAACTTACATGCACACAAAAACTTACATGCACACAAAAACTTACACACACACACACACACACAACTTACACACACACACACTAAAACTTACACACACACACACACGAAAACTTACACACACACGCCAAAACTAACACACACACACACAAAAACTTACACACACACACACACACACACAAAAACTTACACAAGCACACGAAAACTTACATGCACACACAAAATAATACACACACACACACACAAAAAAAACTTACACACACAAAAACTTACAAACACACACACACAAACACACACAAAAACAAACACACCAAAAACTTACACACACACACACACAAAAAAACTAACACACACATACACAAAAACTTAGACCCACACGCAAAAACTTACATGCACACAAAAACTTACACACACACACGAAAACTTACACACACACGCCAAAACTTACACACACACACAAAAACTTACACACACACACACACACAAAAACTTACACATGCACACGAAAACTTACATGCACACACAAACTTATACACACACATTCACACACACAAACTTACACACACACACAAAAAACTTACATCCACACACAAAAGCTTAGACACACAAAAACTTACACACACACACACAAAAACATAGAACCACACTCAAAAACTTACATTCACTAAAAAACATAAATTCACAAAAAAAATTACACACACAAAAAAAATTACACACACGAACAAAAACTTACACATGCACTCAAAAACTTACACACACACACACATGAAAACTTACACACACACGCTAAAACTCACACACACACACACCAAAACTTACACACACACACACACACACAAAACTAACACACACACACACACACAAAAACTTACACATGCACACGAAAACTTACATGCACACAAAAACTTACATGCACACAAAAACTTACACACACACACACACACACACAAACTTACACACACACACACACGAAAACTCACACACACACGCCAAAACTTACACACACACAAAAACTTACACACACACACACACACACACATACACACAAAAACTTAAACATGAACACAAAAAAAACACACACACACACACAAAAAATTACACACACACACACACACACACACACAAAACTAACAAAAACACAAAACAAAACAAACACACACACTCAAAAACTAACACACACACAAAAAATAACACAAACACACACACACACACAAAATCTAAAACAACAACACAAAAAAAACTTACACACACACTCAAAAAAACTTACACACACACACAAAACTAACACACACACACAATAAAAATCACACAAACACTACAAAAATTACACACAAAAAAACTTACACACACACACACAAAAACATAAACATCCACTCTAAAACTTTCATGCACACAAAAACTTACATTCACACAAAAATTACACACACACACACACACACACAAAACTTACACACACACACACGAAAACTCACACACACACGCCTTTATTACCTATACAATACGGCTAAAAATGAAGAGTTCATACATATTTTCAACTAGCTAAGGGTAAGTGTTTTAAATATGAGCCATTCTATTGCGTAAACACACAAAAGTTAGAAAAAATGCAAAATGTTCATTTTTTACCTCTGCAATACGGCTAAAAAGGAAGAATTCATACACATTTTCATCTAGCTAAGGGTAAATGTTTTAAATATGAGCCATTCTATTGCGTAAACACACAAAAGTTAGAAAAAATGCACAATGTTCCTTTATTAACTCTGCAAACCGGGTCAAAATGAATAATTCATACACATATTAAAATAGCTATTTTTATGTTAATTAAATATGAGCCATTCTGTTTCTAAAACACAAAAAAGTTATAAAAAATAAAAATTGTTCCTTTATTACCTATGCAATACGACTAAAAATGAAGAATTCATACACATTTTCAACTAGCTAAGGGAAAGTGTTTTAAATATGAGCCATTCTGTTGCGAAAACACACAAAAGTTAGAAAAAATACAAAATATTCCTTTATTACATCTGCAAAACGGCTAAAAATGAAGAATTCATACACATTTTCAACTAGCTAAGGGTAAGTGTTTTTAATATGAGCCATTATGATGCGAAAAAACACAAAAGTTAGAAAAAATACAAAATGTTCCTTTATTACCTCTACAAAACGGCTAAAATTGAAGAATTCATACATATTTTCAACTAGCTAAGGGTAAGTGTTTCAAATATGAGCCATTCTGTTGCAAAAAAACACAAAAGTTAGAAAAAATACAAAATATTCCTTTATTACCTATGCAATACGGCTAAAAATTAATAATTCATACACATTTTCAACTAGCTAATGGGTAAATGTTTTAAATATGAGCCATTCTATTGCAAAAACACACAAAAGTTAGAAAAAAATGCAAAATGTTCCTTTATTACCTCTGCAAAACGGCTAAAAATGAAGAATTCATACACATTTTCAACTAGCTAAGGGTAAGTGTTTTAAATATGAGCCATTCTGTTGTGAAAACACACAAAAGTTAGAAAAAATACAAAATTTTCCTTTATTACCTCTACAAAACGGCTAAAATGAAGAATTCATACACATTTTCAACTAGCTAAGGGTAAGTGTTTAAAATATGAGCCATTATGTTGAGAAAACACACAAAAGTTAGAAAAAATACAAAATATTCCTTTATTACCTCTGCAATACGGCTAAAAATGAAGAATTCATACACATTTTCAACTAGCTAAGGGTAAGTGTTTTAAATATGAGCCATTCTGTTGCGAAAACACACAAAAGTTAGAGAAAAATACAAAATATTC